>NW_006191662.1:0-758 GCF_000334495.1 Tupaia belangeri chinensis | reverse complement strand
ATTATTTTGATGTTTAGTCTTCATGTGGATAGGTTTATTAGCTAAAAAATCAGTGCTAATGTTCACAATCATTGTGGAAAATTCATAAATATCTTCAAAGAAATAAGATATTCAGGGATTATGGTCAGCATTGTGGCTTATCTTTCTAAAGGGTAAATGTGTTAAGTCTGGCCTTCCTTAGGAATATGGGCTGCAACCTGGGATCATGGTCCAGTCAAGGAGCATCTAGCACTATGCGCATGGCCCTTGGTGGGTCTGAAGATGAATTAAATATGAACACTGTCCTTAAAGTTCCTTTAGTATGTTTTTTCAGTCACAAAATCTGTTGACAAGGCAAACCCTCCTTGCCCTGGGTTAAATTTGCATCTCATTTATTCATCTGATAAGCATAATTGAGCACCTGGCATTAGGATCTGAGAATACCAAAATAAATGAAAGGAAAACCTCACTAGAGGAACACCGATAACGGAGAGTGTGCTTTGTAATATCACAAGAGTGGTCATCTTTAGTTCTTTGTGGCTAATTATTAGGGAATCGAGATAAATATTAACCAGAGGTAAGAAAGGAAAAAGAAAAATGTGACATTGGTTTGACTATCCTGACAGCGCTAACTTGCATTTCCAACTGAGAGATCTGTCCCAGGTTGAAAATGAACATCATGTCTTCCCAGTACTATTGAATTACTGTTTGCTTCTGGTGTGTCTGGCTATTGCCAATATCATACTTCATATTTTGTCACTATGAGGATGAAAAGGATA
>NW_006191661.1:0-758 GCF_000334495.1 Tupaia belangeri chinensis | reverse complement strand
TCACAGAATATAACAAGGAAAGTAAATTTTATATATTGTTAAGTAGCATATTTCTAAATCAAATAGAGATGGTGTTCTCAAACTTCTCATTGAATAATTAAGCACTGACTTAGATGAACCTATAGCTACTCTGAGTTTTGTTCTAATCTCAGGACATTGGCTGGAATGCTACAACCTGTATTAGGTATAGGATGTGAAGAAACTAAACCTAATTAAAGCAGCTGAACTTGTGATTCTCGAATTCAGTCAGGTAAATTTCGCAAGTATATGAGATGGAGCAATTAAGACTGAACAACATTGACTGGCTTTGTCTTTATCACAGGTTTTATGAAATGTTTCTGTCACCAACAATTCTAGGAAAAATACCATTTTGTTTTTTTCTTATTGATGAAGCTTTCAATGATTAATGACCCAAACTAAACAGATTTCAGAAATTTTATTCTCTGATATTAATAGAGAGAAAATTAAAAATTTAAGAGATGTTGCCAATGCTATAATGTCAGTGGTAAAACTGACAAAGGGCATAGGTCTCTACCAAAGTACCAGAAGGAAATATATTTTGTATTCCAGGAGGTACTCCGCTTAATAGTGTCTCCAATTTTAACGTGCAATTTATTTTCTTGAGAAGTTTGTTCAAAATAAAGTTCTGACTCTGAGTCTGGGGTGGAGCTGGATATTTTGCATCTGTAATGTGTATCCAGGTGATAGTCATGCTGCAGATCTGGAAACTACATTTAACAGCAAGGCTCTACTGTTAG
>NW_006191660.1:0-758 GCF_000334495.1 Tupaia belangeri chinensis | reverse complement strand
TGAAGCAAGTCATTTCACGGCAGGCTGTTTTGGGTAGGGATCCTGCCAAAATAAGTTGCTGAAAAATGAGAAAACTAGTCATGAATTTTTTTTTCTATTTTGTAATGTTAACATCAAAATCCTGACTGTGGTGCTTTGGCATCTGAATTCTTAGCTATATTAACATCCAGTGTGGCTTATAATGTCATTGCCTTCCCTCTGAAAAGTCACCTTAATGTCACAATAAGAGAACTGCCATGGAAAGAATATAAGCAAATCAGTATTGATCAAAATAGCCGCCATGCTATAATAGAAATGTCTTCAATATCCATTCACTTCTTTTTGCTCAGCCTCCCATGGAGTTACTGTAGCCATGTGATTAAATTCCAGCTAATAACATGCAACTGGAAGTGTTTGGCATCCAGGACTCTTCCCGGTAGGTACCCTTTGCCTCTCTTCTTTGTTCCTCCCCATCCATGTTCTTGGGGTGTGGATGCAATAGCTAGAGTTAATGTTGACAAAGTCTGTACCCAAGGACAGTGTAGCCATAGGCAGCAATGAGCCCTAGTCCCTGAGGACTTTGGGGCAAAGCCACCATAGCAATCCTGAACTGCCAACCACCAGACTTTCTTTCACATAAAAGAAAAATATATCTTGTTTAAATTACTACCATTTGAGTTTCTTTACATTACTCTCAACTGGCCCTAATCTTAACTAATACAGAATTTTATACCTGGAAGTAGGAGACTAGATGCAAAGAAACTAGAATATATGGCATT
>NW_006191659.1:0-758 GCF_000334495.1 Tupaia belangeri chinensis | reverse complement strand
AGGCAGGGCCCTCTTTAGTCTATCAGGAGGCCCTTCACCAAAATTTAAAGCCCTCTCCAGAGATAGAATCCTCTCAAGTCCAGCAGGTGGCTTCTGTTGAGCCTCCAGCATCCCCAATGGTGGTGGAGCCCTCTGTAGCACAGCAAATGGTCCCATCTCAACTTCCAAGCCTCCCCAAAGAGATGGAACTTGTAACACAGCAGGAGGCTGCAGTTCAGTCTCCAGAACCATTTAATATGATGGAAATTGCTCTAGTCCAGCAAGCAGCCCCAGCTCAGCCTCCAAAAGCACCTCAGGAACTTGTAGCTCAATCCCCAGCATCTTCTGACATGACAGTTCCAACACCAGCTGAGGGTCAAGCTCAGTATACAACATTTCCCAGTGTCACATTTCAACCTTTGGACCTGGAGGTCACCATAACTCCAGAACCCAGTATAGGGACTGAACAATCTACACTCTTGAAGAACAGTACAGATCCTCCAAAATACCCTGAGGTGGCATTTCCACATTCAGATTGGGTTCAGGTTCAGACTCCAAATCTCACTGAAGTCACAACTCAACCTTTTGATCTGGAACTCACCATAACCACACAATCTGCTACAGAGGATAAACTTTATTCAACTCTGCAGGAGACCACAACTCAACCTACAAAGCCTCCTAAGGAGGTTTTTGTACCTCACCCCCAAGTATATCAGGAGGTAACTGTTACAGTACCAGCTCAAAATCAAGCTCAGAATCCAACAGCACCCAGTACCACA
>NW_006191658.1:0-758 GCF_000334495.1 Tupaia belangeri chinensis | reverse complement strand
GTATTTTTTATGCTAGTTAAAAACGAAGACTCTGGGTACCTATTCTGTGCTTATGAATACTTGTGCTCCCAGACTACAGTCTGGAGAGAGAGGGCACCACACAGAAGATAAAGTTATAGAGTTTCTCAGGGCAGACAAGGACAGGTAAGGTCACCTTCCAGGAATGTTCTGAGTAGCTCGGTGATACAACTAGAGGCAGCACCCAATCAACCTGTCCTCTAGCTTTCTCAGTTTGGAGCAACTGGGTCCATTCTAAATTCCCACTAGTCTGACCCAACAATGAGAATGTCTCATGAGCAGCTCCATGTGCAGGCATTGAGAGTGGTGCCCATGATCATGGACAAGGAGCAGGTCTGCAGCCCCAGGTCCAGATGGTCCCATAAAGTTACCTTGCCCCTTGATGTGCACATGGAGATGAATTTCTATTACCTGTCGAGAAAGGCACAAAGTAGTCACTTTTCTTAAAGTTGCCACTCTCATCCAGGAAGTGACCAGGGTCAAAGACTTCTGGGTTAGGGAATTCTTTGTCATCGTGCAGTACAGATGTCAGAGATGTTATTACGGTTGTGCCCTGCAATGAACAGCACAGGTTAACGGGGTGTGGAGACAGTCATGGAGCTGGCAGGAATGGTGGACGTCACTTTACTCTTTTGATCTGTAAGCAAGAAAGCCAGGGTCAAAGAAGAGCAGTGACATTTCGAACCAGACAGAGTATGTGATGAACAGGGATAACTTTAAGGCTGGTGGCAGTGATCTGG
>NW_006191657.1:0-758 GCF_000334495.1 Tupaia belangeri chinensis | reverse complement strand
GGCCAGCAGGTGGTGTGGTGGTTCAGGCCCTGACTGGACAACCACAGAGTTTTCTGTAATAAAGAGTGCTCTAGGCATGCAAAGATACTTTCTCTAAGGATGGCTGCTACATTGCAGAGGTTCTTCAGGGCCCTAAAAGACTGGGGGAGAAACTGAAGAAAGGTAAACTGAGCTCTGCATGACTCACCCATTTTTTCCTATTCACTCAACGTTTCATCTCCCTCCTTGCTCCAAATACTATTTCGATATGCCCCAAAGCCAGTCTGCAGGCAGGGCACCTGACAGTGAAATGGAGGTATCCAAACCAAGGGGAAATATCTGGATTTAGAGAAAACTGGAGCAGAAAGGAGCCCTTGGGGTATTTAAAGGGTGTTCTTCCTTTCCCTCCTTACACCACTTTCCAGCTTCAAGTGGCTAGAGAAGGCAGACCTGAAAGGTGTTACTGCTAGGCAAAGGTTTGAAGGATGGACATGTGACATGGCAAATGTGCAAATTAATCTGCATCTGCATGACCATCATGATAGATGTGTGTGGGGGAGAAGGTCAGAGGTGAATGCAGGGGTATGAGGAATTCAGACATGATGCACATGGACCCCTGGGCTTCTACAGATAAGGGGGAAAGGGAAACCAGGTACCTGAGAAGCAGCTGGGGAAGGACAGTATCAGGGCAGCCAGAAAAACAGCAATAGGCAAGACATCCCATGGGGCTGGGCTGTGGCTGGCACTCAGGCGGCCAGAAGCTAGAAGTGGACAGGGAA
>NW_006191656.1:0-758 GCF_000334495.1 Tupaia belangeri chinensis | reverse complement strand
CCACTACACCATTGTCTAGCCTCCAATGCCTTGAAATGTTATAATCAAACCTACACACATTTGGTTACAATTAGTCCTATTTCAGTAATTAAAAACTCCAATTATATTTAAACACATACCGTTTGGATCTTAGATCTGATGAATCAAACTGAATATTCAGAGGTCCAGGATTTACTTCATCGTCTACTTCAGCAATAAGATGCCTAGAATCATTATCCATATTTGTCATTTTTCTCAGACTCTAAGCACTGAAGTTAGCCCTATGTAAATAAGAAAAGATGAAACATTTAATTTAAAAAATATTTTACTATTCATAAGTAATACATTTGTATGCACACAAAAAAATTGAAAAATAAGGGAATTTGCTAAAGTTTTTTTTTTTTGGGGGGGGGCAGGGTCTTGCTATAATCCTCCTGCCTAAGTCTCATAAGGAGTTAGGACTATGGGTGCACTCAGCTTTTAGAGTGAGCTAGAACTAAATCCAAGCGTCCCATATGACTTCAGCCTGCTAAACTGCGACATTTCTCAGTGGATACTTCCATATCTGGGCTTTGATGATATGCTTGACTTTTTTTTCACTCAAAGCCCACTGATTCCTCCTTCCCATAAGTGGGAGAGAAAAGGAGAGACAGGCCCTCCTATTAAGGCCCCCATACCACAATCCACCCCAGTCCCTCCCAGACCCCATGTCATGAACATACACACACCTGGTGTGTTCAAGGAGGGCTCTGGATGTGAACCCAGAACCTCTCCATGTG
>NW_006191655.1:0-758 GCF_000334495.1 Tupaia belangeri chinensis | reverse complement strand
TCCATTCTCACCTAGGGAGGCTCGTGTTTGTCCAGGGTTGGAGGCTGAGGCTGCTTTTTGCTGAGACAACGTGTAGACACGTGCAAACCTTTAGTCTCAGCACCGTAGATGTGGGAAAGTTTGGGTGTGGATGAATATGGAGGTCAGTCCGCAGGTTCGTTTGTGTGTGTTTACTTTTTCAGAGCCTTGGCTCTCCTTCCTCCTTCTGTCTGCAGTGCTGTTCTCCTGGGCATCCCCCTGACTCATTCCCTCACTCTCTGAGGTTCTCTGCTCCACTACAACGTGTGTGAGCCCACTTCTGATCATCGGATTTAAGCAGCAACTGCGCTACCTTTTCCTGCACTCCCCCGCCCTTGCCTGCGTCTGCACTCCTTGGTACTCATCACCATTGGAGTCAGGATACATTTGCCAGGTTTGGGCATCTATTAGAATGTAAACTCCATTGGGGCACTTGGACATTTGGCTCATTGCCTTATTCCTGGCAATTCAACCACTGTTTGTCCCTTTCTGGGCTCTCTATAAATATACATGAAATGCGTGGATTCAACAAGCCCTGGACACCTGCTGTGTGCCAGTGACTGACTGCGTTCTGGAAACATCGGTAAGCGTATCAGACCTGGTTTTTCCTCCCAAGACGTGGAGTCAGGTTGCCAGGTTCTTGGCAGTAAATTCCATACCCAACTTAACGATAAATACGAAATACCCAGCACCGGTTCTCATGAGGTATCTTAGCTCTTTCCAGCTCATCAGAGTTGTGC
>NW_006191654.1:0-758 GCF_000334495.1 Tupaia belangeri chinensis | reverse complement strand
CTTTCTCTGGCAAGCACACGCCCTTTGGCAAGTTTGAAAAAAATAAAAAACAGGTTATTTTGTTTCCTCAGCACAGTTCCCAGAACCTATAAAGAATTTGTGCATTTAATTTAATTCTTCCTTTAATTCTCTACTATCACTTTCCTGAAGTTTAAATGGGAAAAACTGTTGTATAAACAAAATAAGTCATGTCATAAAGTCATTTCATACCTCCATTTTGATGATTAGAGGAAAAAGGGGAAGAAGGAAGAGAGAGAGGAGGAGAAACTGCCCCAAACCCAACCACTGAAGGCATGTGAGCCTCACGGTTGGCTAGGGCAGAGAGAAGCTAAGAGCTCCAAGATTTGGCACTCGGGTCTAAATTTAGAATCGTTTGTAGACAAGCTGGAAGGAGTTCAGAGAAGAGCCACCAAAACAATTAGAGGAATGCAGCTTAATTGGCCCAGCTTGGCTAAGCAACTGCTAAGTAGGGAGCATTATAGAGTCTGGAGCCAGAGGAAAAGACATAAACACCAATGAGGAGGAGGAACTGTTTAGCTTGCAACAGAAGGGGACCCAGAAAATAAATGGCACCCAGAGAAGGCAGGCCACAGCTCAGTCCCAGGCCTGGCCACTGATGGGGAGAGCCACTGGGCTTCTCTGGCCATGTAGTTTATCCTCTCTGTAGGTCGTTACTTCTCCTGTCATACTAATAACAATATGTTCATTACTTAATTAATCTTCACAACCCCCCTGCAAGGCAGATGTGCTTATTCCAT
>NW_006191653.1:0-758 GCF_000334495.1 Tupaia belangeri chinensis | reverse complement strand
GCAAGTGAGAAATAAATTATTAACAACTTCTCTGATGAAATTTATTTCAAAAACAAGCAGGAGAGGGAAAAGGTTAATATTTGAGTCATAATCAGAGCAGTTCTTTTTCAGATGTGTAATCTAATTTCTGAAAGTTTTATGCCCACAAAAATGATCAAATATTTGTGAAACATCATCTCTTTCCTCTCATGTTTACCTGAAAATTTCTATTTGACACTATAAAAACCTATAGGTGGTGAGCTGTGAGTTCCACATTTAATATACTGTACCTTACAATGTTTTGCCTGGCCTGGCCTAGATATGTGTGCTTCACAGCTTTAGAAATTGATCATTTGTGTATAGGGTCTTAAATTTAATATTCAGTTTATAATAAATGGATGATACATTGTCACAATGACAAATTTCTTAAATTCCAAATAGATATGCTGTGGGGAATGTTCTCATCAAAATATAATAACATTGAAGGCAGAGTTTGATTTAAAAATATGTGAAAAAGTGTAACATTATTATTCTAAACTAATTATTAGATTAATAAGTACAGTAAAATAAAACAAGTTTGCAATAATAGTGCCTCCAATTTGCATTTAAAACACAGAAAACTTCGTCAGTTGGGTGGTGCAGTCAGTAACAAGATAAACTGCAGTACTAGAAGCCACATGACAGACGACATGTTCAGATCCTCAGGTTGGTTAAGAATATGTGGCTCCAGGGCCAGCAGATGGTGTAGCAATTACGTTAGTGGACTCCCACATGGCCAA
>NW_006191652.1:0-758 GCF_000334495.1 Tupaia belangeri chinensis | reverse complement strand
AAAAAAAAAAGATATCAGATATGACCCAGGTGAGAGAGCATGTGACTAAGCAACAGGTTTTCCAGATTCAGTCGCACCTTTATAGCGTGGCCACATGGACTGTGGCGCAATGCTCAGGGTCAGGCCTGCTGGGTCCTGCCTTTCTGCTGCTTTCTGGAAGCTGAACATTTCCAATGTCATACATTCTTAACTCTACTGTAATACCCTCAGGAGCTGGGGCAGGATATGAACCACAAGGGAGAGTTCCTTAATGCCAGATCATGAAGATGACAATGATGACACTACCTTTATGGCTAGGGCTCACGTTCAAATTCTGGCTATTTATACAAATTTTAGGAGCAAGAAGGGACCTTACCTTAACTCACTCATTCTGCCGAGGAAAAAAGGCAAACGCTGATGAGGTTAACATAGTATATGAGTCGGCCCCAGGCACACAACTAGACAGAGGTGAGCTCTTCCCTCCAGAGAGTTGATGCAGAGGCTATGGAAGGATGCAATACCTACCAAAGTCATCAAGTGGGTCTTCTTTGTGGGAGAAGAGTGGAATGACATGCTTATTTATGACAGTGCTCTCTTTAATGGTAACAACAGTACTGCTAGATCACCACCTGCTAGGCCTCTGACTCATTTCAGGATTACTGGGTCAATGCTGCCATCCTGTGTTTGGGCCCCAGCCATGACATGACATGACCACATGATGGTTCCTATCACCATGACACCTCCTAGAATGGTCCATCATAACAGTCAAATCCTACATG
>NW_006191651.1:0-758 GCF_000334495.1 Tupaia belangeri chinensis | reverse complement strand
ATAATAAATAAAATTAAAAAGATCTTTAAAATAATCAACATACATGGAAGCCTGGCCCTTCCTTCCTGTCTCTGTTCTCATTGCGGAGCATCTGGTCAGGGTCGTGATTGCGCCCCACGTCGGCGATCCCTGGCTCACAGGCCAGGAAGTCTCTGGGGACTGGAGAAGGCTGTCACACAGGGAAGGCAGCACAGGAAGGCACTGACTGGAACACGGGGTGGGAGGTGACTGAGGGGTGCCGTGGAGACGGTCACGGGTTTCTTCCACTTGTCCACTCAGCCGACAGTGGTTGGAGTTCCTGCCAGGCACCGGCCGTCCACTGGGGAGAAAAAGAGTTCGCTTAGTTCTTGGCCCGGGGAGGGCCCAGCTCAATGAGGACGGCCAAATGCAGGCGAGAACTTGCAAACTGGAGTGTGGGGAGAGGTAGCGCAGGGTGTCCGGAGCCCCTCACCTTCTCAGGCCTCCATCACCATCCCCGGTGGCTCTCACCCCACCACCGCTTTCACCACGGCTGTCCCCCCGGCGCCCCGAACTGGCATCTCTCGGCCGTGTTTACCTGTCGCCCGCCTGTGCAGAGTGCCCTGTCCGGCTTACTGACGCACACCTCGCTCGCCGCCTGCCCGCAGCGCCAGCATCGTGGAGAGGATGACAGAAGGGGGTGCTAGCCATCCCCGTCTGATCCGCGGAGGGTTAGACAGGGCGGGAATGGCCAGGGCGCGGCGGTGGGGGGCGAGCTGAGCTTCTGGGGGACAGGCTCT
>NW_006191650.1:0-758 GCF_000334495.1 Tupaia belangeri chinensis | reverse complement strand
ATATAAACGTTGTTTAAAAATAGAATGTTTTCCCAGAGCTTCTCCAGATATGTCAATGAATAGTCACAGTCTGAGGAAAGACCTATATATAAATCAAGGAGAAGTTCTAAGTAACTATGCTGATCTACACACTCCGTTACCAATGTTTAACTGATAAACGTAATTTACAAACACTGGAGCATTCACTTTTCTCCCCTCACTCTTTCTCCAAGTAAAACGGACTTGCTGGAGAAAAGACCGCAAAGCTGACACCGCTGTGGCCTGGACCCGGGTCTACTGGGTGCTGCAGGAGACTTTCTGGAGAACTTCCTGGGTCCCGAGTCCTACCGAGTCAGGGTCGCAGCTGGAGCCTTCACCTTGCGCATGCGGACCTCTCACCTCCCGGCTGCCTTCTCCTAGGCGCCCACCACCCGCAGCCACCCAAAGAGGCTCAGACTAAGCAGCATCCCAGGCTAAGCAAGGGTCTCAGGATCTGGGCAGGTTAACCCCTTCCCGCTGGCGTCCCCGACCGGTCACGCGACTCTCCTAACACCCAGTGGCGGCTGGACACCCAGCTCACCTCGCTCACGCTTGCTTCTGGGCTGCATGAAGGACCCGCTCTGCACTCAGGGCGCCTGCTGGGCTACACCGCCCTTGGGCTGAGTAAGAACCAGAGCAGCCCTGGTAGGGGCTAGGGCTGGCTCGGGGTAACGCACAGACAGCACAAGGGTGGCAGCCACCGCTGCTGGACACCAACTCTCACTAGGGCGGGATCGCGC
>NW_006191649.1:0-757 GCF_000334495.1 Tupaia belangeri chinensis | reverse complement strand
TCTCTTTCTCTGTCCCTCTTTGGTCAAATTGGAATGGGTGAATAAATAAAGCTTCAAAAAAAAAAAAAAGCCTCATGTGGTGTGTTCACTGCTGTCTCCCAGGACTTAGGACACACCTGGCCCCTTAGAGGCACTCAGGAAGCACGTGTGAGATGAAGCATCGGCTAGCTGCTTTCACACCACCCTGCCGTTGCACCTGCTGCACCTGCTCTTCCTCCTTGTGAGAATGACAGAGTCTCTTCATCCTTCACAGCTCAGCTCAAGTTTCACTTCTCTGACCTCCTCGGCTGAGCGAGGGACTTTGTCCACATACTTGTCCACTTACTCCCCTACCCCACGCACTGTGCTAACCTCTACTGAAATCTCTAGACAGCTCTTGAATTTCCTTCCCTGACACTCCCACCCCCGCCCCCATCTCTTGGGAGGCAGGCACCACCACGTGGTAGGTCATTTGTAAACCTGTTACCTGTCACGGGACTTGGCTTTTAACAAGCCCAGGGTAAACATTTGTTGAATAAATTAAAAAGGGGTGGTGGAAAACGAAGCTGAAAAGGTAGGCTAGGGTCAGCTTGGGATGACCTCTGGAGGCCAAGGACTTCCAGGACTGTGAGGTAGGTGACACACCTGGATTTCGTTTCCTTGTTTCCTTTTGCTATGTTTTTAATAAGGGGGATAGATATGGTTAGGGTTTTGTGTTTAATGAAAGGAGGACAGATTAGAGAGAGACCTTAAAATAGGCAATGGGCCAGTCGGTGGT
>NW_006191648.1:0-757 GCF_000334495.1 Tupaia belangeri chinensis | reverse complement strand
AAAAAAATTTTAATCTGAATAGCTTAGAATAGAAAACATTTATTTCATAGTTTCCATGAGACAGAAATTCATAAAAGTCTTAGCTGGGTAATTCTGGCTTAGGATCTCTCATGAGGTTCCAGTTAAGACAACTGCCAGGGCAATAGTCTCCTCCAGCTACACTGGGGCTGAAGGATCTGTTTCCAAGATGGCTGAATCACACAGGAAGTCTCAATTCTGCAAAGGGCTGCTTGAGTATCCTCACAACCTGGCAACTGGCTTCTCCTGGCAAGTAATCCACCGAGGAAACTACGTGGCCTTTTTAAACTTAGTCACATACTGTCACTTCCACCACATTCTATTCTTTAGAAACAAGTCTCTATGTACAGCCCACATTCAAAGGGAGGAGAAATAGGTTCCTTTATTTTGGAAGATACCAAAGACCATATTTTTAAACTGCCATAGACCGTAATTTGAAGCCACACTACTACGCAACGTGACAGCCCTCGGCCATCTACAGACTTCTTTCTATAAGACACAGAAATACAGTACTACCTTTTTCTTTTAATTGCCAAAGTATTTCTGCACTTGCCAGAAACAGATGGGAGTGGGGTGGAGGGGGAAAGAAACCAACCAATGGAGCATAGTCCAGACCACAACCCCTTTTCTTCCATTTCTCCTTCCCATTAGGATCTTGGACATGCACATGCACTTGGCATGTTTTGTGAGTTGCCAGGCCTGGGAATTGAAGTGCGGTCAGTCATTTGGGATTCTGCTT
>NW_006191647.1:0-757 GCF_000334495.1 Tupaia belangeri chinensis | reverse complement strand
ATCCTGTGGTCCGCTTCATGGAAGGATAACTTCAAGAAATTCCAAGCTACTCCAGAAAGCAATCCAACCAGAAGTTGGGGAGAGAGAAAATGCTGCAAGTGCTCAGCGGCAAGGCTTCGGGCCATGCCACAAAGGCGCAGTCAGCAGCAAAGCCCTAGTGCCTGTATGTCTCTCGTGAAGACTGTCCTAATGGAGTCATATTTTCAACGGGCTTAAAATTTCCAACAAGTGTCCAATAGTAATATTTCTCAACCCATAGTCTACAGAAGCAGCAGGCGTATCCTGGCCCAGGCAGGCTTGGGGCTTAGGAATTCCTGGCATCTGTTCCCACGTTTCCAGTAATGTTGATAGATTCAACCTTTTGGAACAGACCATATTTTAAAGAGCCAATGAAATAAAATGCCATGATTCTCCTTCTTGGAATTGCAAGACATAAATTTTATATCTGCAGAACAAAGGGGTGATATTTAAAAGCTTAATCCCAGCTCTCCCTGGCCTAGACGGGGCACACCCACCCAGCGGCCGTGGGAAGTCCTAAAGAGGTGGCATGGCAGTGTGCAGAGCATGGGATTTGCCGTTGTGAGGACAGACGTGAGTCTGGTTCATTATTTGTTCATCGAATATTGACAGAGCCACGTGCCTTCTGTGTGTCGCCTCATGCTTGTCACTTATCTTATTATTGTTATTTATTCATTTGGGGTTTGCTAACGGTGAGTGGGTGCTTACCAGAGATAGAGACAGGGAGGGAAAGTGAGAA
>NW_006191646.1:0-757 GCF_000334495.1 Tupaia belangeri chinensis | reverse complement strand
AAAAAAACAAAACACCCTCAGATCTATAAAACACATGAAGCACAATTACTGATAGAACAAGAAGACAGAAAAATCAATAAAAATAGACTATACTTCTACAATGCTATCAATTAACTTGACCTAATTGACATTTATAGAACCCTCTACTCAAGAATAAAGGAACACACATATATTTCTGTTTCGACATGTACTTAGGACATTTATCGAGGTTGGCCATAATCTAGACCATTAAGCAAGGCTCAATGAATTTAAGATGTTCAAGTTCTGCAAACTAGAAATTGCTAGCAAAAATATCTCTGAAAAAAATCTCCCAAATACTAAACTACATAATACTTTTCTAATAACCTGTGAGTTGAAGAAATCATGATAAAAATAGAAAGCTAGTTTAAAGTAAATGTCAAGAAAAACACACAACATGTAAGTATTTATAGCATGCCACTAAAACAGGAGTTAAGGCGAAATTTACAGCATTAAATGCCTATTAAGAAACAGAGGAGGAATCTCAAATCAATGACCTTAGGTACCATTCTCAGAGATGAGAAAAAGAACAGAAGGTTTTTACTCAAAGTAAGTTGAACAACTCTGTGTGTGTGTGTATTATATAATATATATTATATAAATAAATATAGTATAAATATAGTAATATGCAAAAATGCATCACAACTTTCCTGATGTTTCCCTAATTAGGTCATCGGGAAAGTCGTGATGCATTTATTTATGACGTGTGTCTGTGTGTGCGTGTGTCTGTGTTTATATG
>NW_006191645.1:0-757 GCF_000334495.1 Tupaia belangeri chinensis | reverse complement strand
CCCCCCCAAAAAAAATAATGGCAAGTGAGAGAAACAGAGTATAAGAAAATGTGATGTCCTAAAAGCAAAATGAGGAAAATCTTCCGAACAGGAAGACATGACCACACATGTTAAATTCTGCTGATATATATTTTAGAATGACTAGTGAGGATAACAAGACAATATAATAATGTGAAAACATTAATTAAATGAACATGAACGAAGCACATAATGACTATCAAGCACATGTTGTCACAATGGGGGACCCAAGCCTGTATAATATGTGGTCTCTACTCTCAAGAATATCAAAACTATTTAAGAATTCTAATGAAAAAAATATATATATATAAAAATGTGATATGGGCTAGTGGAAAGTAAAACACAAAGTTGTCCTTCAACCAAGAAAAGGATGTGTAATTTCACATAGCTTGATTGGAGAAGATTATATTTAAAATATTGAATTATAGTTATAGTATAAGTGGAATTAGACAGACATAAGTTCAGTTACAAAGATCAGTATAAGAAAGGCATAGAGAATTAAAGCACATGGCATATCCATAGAACAGGTACAAAGAAACTACAAAAGGATTTCCCCTTTTTCATTCTTGAGTCACTGTCAATTCATTCTTCATTCTTGTCTCAAGCCACATTTGAATTAATGGTAATAAAGTATGCTGTGAACCAGGAATAAATTGATATCGCCACAATCATTCTATCAATTAACTGCCATATTAGTATATTTTGTGGACATTGATTTTAACAAAACTAGGAGACAGAT
>NW_006191644.1:0-757 GCF_000334495.1 Tupaia belangeri chinensis | reverse complement strand
GAGGAGCTTAGATTTACTACTGTTTTAACTTCTGAAAAAGTCAAGGCCACAGGTCCAGTCAGTGCCTTCTGGGTCATGTCACAGGTGAACCAGTGATGAGTGTTGCTGGAACCAGTCTGACCTTTCTCATCCACTGACCTTGGCTAGTCCATACCAATAAGCCCTTCTTCAGGCAGGACAAAGGCTGCAGAGACCTTACTTCCACGGGTCCCTTTTCAAGTAAAGTTCTGCTCGTTTTAGGTGGGCACTCAACCCTTTAACCGAGCCATGCTTTTCAATGTTGGTTTTCGGGAAGCAATGAAGGACTTGGACTGGGACTGTCTGATTTTCCACGATGTGGATCATATACCAGAAAGCGATCGCAACTACTATGGCTGTGGACAGATGCCGAGGCACTTCGCAACCAAACTGGATAAATACATGTATCTGTGAGTATCACTCCCTCTTTATCGAGGGTAAATCTGAAGGGATGGTCAGAGGCACAGAGATGAGACGATCCCATTAGCTACAGCCCAGATGTCCATCAGCTCAACGAGTATACCAAAGGTGTTGTATTCGTACAGTGGAATACTGCTTGGCAATAAAAAGGAGCCAGTACTGATGCATGCCAGAACATGGTTGAACACGTTGTGCTAAGTGGACGGGGTCAGACACAAAAGAGCAGATCGTGTGATTCTATTTGTACGAAATACTCAGAATAGGCAAAAACAGAGAGATAGGAAGTATATTAGTGGTTGCCTAGGGCTGGGGGTTTTGG
>NW_006191643.1:0-757 GCF_000334495.1 Tupaia belangeri chinensis | reverse complement strand
CCTCACCCAAAAGGAGCATTTGTCCAGAACACTCAATGGCTTCTTTAATATTAAAAGAGGAAAAGAAAACATTGATGCATTCTCCAAGGTTTAAGCATTCTTTCACAGTATCATCTTTAAAAATATTGCATTAACCCCAACAGTAATAATAACATTTTTGGTTTAGGGATTATTTTGATTAAGGAAAAATGATCTTATACAGTGAATAGTGCTAGGTCTTATAGGTGGTACATAATAATCTCAGTGATGGAAAGTAATGATTAATAGTGCTAAACACTTAAATAGCACTTAGCTTTCTCAAACCACATTCATTTTAACCTTGTAAGAACCCTGTGGTTAAGTGGAGGGCAGGTATCCATGTGACAAAGAAAACCAAAGCACAGAAAGCTAAATAATTTGTTTAAAGTATTGATGACTGTACTGGGATTAGAAACCAGATCTCTAAGCTCCCAGACTGTATTCATTCCATTAAGTTATACTCATGTGGCAGAGTCAATTAAATCAGGGTCAACTAAAAGCTCAGAAGTCAGACAGATCATTAAGTATAAGCCTCTTTTGCATACTATTTTTGTACCTTGAATATTAGTTGTCCAAGAATCAAAAAAGCAGACAATGGATCTTTCCTATATACTACAGAATACATAGAGTATATTGTATAATAGATGGCGTATATAGTATTATATACTATATCTTGGTCATGTATGTTACTTTTTTTAAAAAAAGTAACATTTCAATTTAAGAGAAGCCTAACCATTTT
>NW_006191642.1:0-757 GCF_000334495.1 Tupaia belangeri chinensis | reverse complement strand
GATGGATGGATGGCTCTCGGAGCTGGAGGCCAGGAGCTGCAGAGGGGGATGCCCATGAGAGCAGATGGTAGGGAGCGCGGGCGGCGGGCGACAGATGTGCCAGGCCTGATCAGCGATTCCGCCCATCACCTTTAGAGCACTGATGTGCACTTTCTTCGTTTGTGGGCAATTAGGCAGAAATTTGTTTGCACTGCCTCGGAAAATGAAACCGCTGTAAAGTGCACCCTCTGGAAAAAGGGCTTCTGAGTCATGGGCTGGAGTGGGGGGGAGAAAAGGGAGGCCTGGGCCTTCCAGCTGGGAGGAGCCTGCCTGGGGCCTCTGCAGGGACCTGAAGGGGCACAGTCTGACCAAGAGCAGGTCCTTGGAGGGTGTGCAGCAGCCACAGTGACAGGAAGCGAGGGGTGGGAGGCAGCTGGCGTCTCCAGGGAACTGAGCAAAGCTGGCCTCTGCAGTCTGCAGCCTCGATGGCACAGCCCTAGCTGCACCATGAAGCCCATTGGCAGAACCAGGCATCAATGACGTTCTGTCCTTGAGTGACTGCCGCTGTGACAGGTGGCATATGGCCACTGGACCCCAGTTTAGCTCCTAAAATGTAACTTCTTCACCTGGGGTTCAAATGGCCCCCAGCGGGCCTGGTACCAGCGTAGATTTTGTACCTCACCCCCTGCCCCCAGATGTCTTACGATTGATCCCGGTGCCTGAGTATTGTGTTTAGGTTTGGATCTGTAGCAGGTGGTGTAGTTACAGGATCAGGGCC
>NW_006191641.1:0-757 GCF_000334495.1 Tupaia belangeri chinensis | reverse complement strand
CTCCTGCCTTGATAGATTCGCGTCCTCGTTTTATTCCGTGAAAACGGAGTAACTTGGGCAGATTACTCAGCCCTCCTGTGCCTTAGTTCCCTGAACTTTAAATTGGCATTTAGAATGCACCTACCTTTTGAAAATGAGATAATGCACCCCAATATGCCTGGCACATTCTGAACTCTACAAAGAAGCAGCCGTAGTTACCATCAGTGCTGGTTCTACTTCCCACAAAATAAAAACATTAGCAGAACTGGTTAACTCCACGGGGGGGACAGTGCCTGCTGCCCAGCGAGCTCTTGTGCGCGTTAGCACCAGAGTGTATAACCTTTAAACAGTTCCAAGGAAAACCCCGACAGTCCAGAAGCTGCGTTCAAGGGAACATGAAGTCCTTAGTCTAGGAGGCAACTCAAGGCCCAGAAATCCTTTTCTTACAAGGCATGACTCTGCTAGGTGACCCAAAGTGCTATGGGTACAGACCCGTGTGGGGTCCGTGGAGAGCAGTCAGGAGCTCAGACCTCTCCACCAGGCCAGCCTGTGTGGCTCACCAAGAGGCCACGGCCGCCCTGCAGGCCAGAGGGGCTCTGAGTGGGCCTTAGTGTAGTTCTCCCCAGCTAACGCCCCCTACCCCACTCTCATGCCCGTCCTGGTGCCTCCCTGCCAGGTGGGCTCTTGTGAAGGATGCCAAGAAAATGGAGGAATGAAGGAATGATTCAATGGTGGAAGAATGTATGTGAGGGACCTTCAAAGTGCTCATGGAAAATTT
>NW_006191640.1:0-757 GCF_000334495.1 Tupaia belangeri chinensis | reverse complement strand
AAAACTCCAATCTAAGATGGTTCCATGTGCATTATTTTCTCTAACCACAATCCTCTGCATCTGCAACACTGTGCCATATTAAAAATAATAATGATGATGATAACTGAGAAAATCAAATGGAATTTCATCCCTTTTTTTTTAACTTTAGGTACTCCCCAGGAGAATGGTAGAACCTCTTTTATAGTCAAGCAGATGCAGCAATTCAAAATCTGTTTCTAAGTAGTTAAAACAAGGCTCTGGTTTGAAAGTTCAAGTGTTTGTTAAATTTTCATGAAGTTCCAGCTTTATCAAACACTTAGTTAGCTAGGGCATACACTTGAATAGCAAGTGCTAAAACTCTTCACTCTATTTGATCAGGACAAGCACCTCCCACTTTCTTCCCAAGCTGGTCAAAGTTCTCTCTGAACTCTCAAACACTATAGTCCTGAACATAGAAATCTCTAAACATAGAGTTATTATGAATATCTCAAGAAACTCACTACCTTTAAGGTTGCATTCACCTACATCAATAACATTAAGGTTCAAGTGTCTTCAATAAATTTTCCATCTCTGACAGTAAATAATTTTTAATTGTATTCATTTGTTTCTTCCATGAGTAACAAAGAGACAGAGAGACAGCACTCACAACAGGATCTCAATCCCTATGTTGGATCCCCAGCCTCATCCAGCACTTGATCCATGGGTACCTGCATACCCAGCTACTCAGGAAGGCTTTCAGATGGAGAAGTTTTTTTATTTATTTTATTTTATTATTATT
>NW_006191639.1:0-757 GCF_000334495.1 Tupaia belangeri chinensis | reverse complement strand
TGCTATGAACACAGGTGTACACATACCTTTCCGAGTCTCTGCTTTCAGCTCTTTTTCAGTCTATACCCGGAAGTGGAATTGTGAGGTCATACGGTAATTCCGTGTTCGTGAGAGCTGCACCATTAGACATTCCCATTAGCCATGCACGAGGGTTCCAGCGTCTCCACATCCTCACCAGAACTTGGCCATCCTAGTACATATGACGTGGCATCTCGTGATTTAGATTTGCATTTAAGTAGTGATTAGAGATGTAGGCCAGCTTTTCATAACCTTATTGGCCTTCTAGCTATCTTTTTTGGAGAAATTTCTACTCAAAATCCTTTGCCCACTGCTTTCTTTTATTCCTAATAAAAAAAAGTTGAGTAGTTATTTTTAGTTTTTTTCAACTTTGTACCAACGTATATTCCAGTCATCCCCTCAGATCACCATTCCTCTTTCTCAGTGATGTCTCTGACATCATTCTGAAAGCTGCCAGGACTCTACAGGTCAAGTGGTCCAGTCCCTCAGCCAGGAATCCACGCCACAGGTCATAAGAACTTTGCCTGCTTCTTAATTGGATTTATTATTATTTTTGTTGTTGTTGTTAAGTTGTAGGAGCTCTTCATATGTTCTAGAGAGTAACCATTTATCAGCTATATGATTTACAAATATTTTTCATCCATTCTGTGGGTTGCCTTTTCACTTTATTGATAGGGTCTTTTGATGCACAAAGTTTTTAACTTCGATATAATGCAATTTGTCCATTTTTTGTTTGTTT
>NW_006191638.1:0-757 GCF_000334495.1 Tupaia belangeri chinensis | reverse complement strand
TGACAAATGCCCTATACAAATTATCAGTTGTTAATACTAAGAAGAATTGAGGGTGGGGTATATGGGGACTGCTAATCTATTTCACGATTTTTCTATATGTCAACGAAGTGTTCTAAATAAAACAATTTTTAGAAAAAGCAAATAAAATGGTTGGCTATAACAGATCATTGTGAATTGAAATTAGAGAATCGGATATTGTTTCCTCATTAAAGACTAATTTTCAACTTGGTACATGGTCTCGAACATCAGCAAATTACGGTCTACTATCATTTTTATTGCACTGTCTTGTTTTCTAATATTTATAAAATTCGACAAAGAAACAAAGTCAGCTCCAAAGAATGATCATTCTCAACTCTTCCATGTCTTCACCCACACTAACACATGCCCAGACTACAAATCCCAACACAACCATGAAGAACTGGTAGAGCCTTTCCCAAACCGAACTTCATGAAATGGCCAGTGTTAATATGTGTTTCCCAGGAACAGAAAGGCAGCGTAGGAGGTCTTTGATGAGATGTTCCTGTCCCCTCTGGAAGAATGACAGTGCGTATTAGCATATCTGAAAGACACACATTGCCCCACTTTGTGGGGCCCTTGAATGATGTTCACAAGACACATGCTAACGTCTGAAGGTAGACTAGACTTACATATAATACAGTGCATTCAGATAACTAAAGGAGAACTTCCATTTAAATCATTTTAAAAATACATAATTAATAACCTCAATAAACTATATACCATCAGCTAGGTGCTACCT
>NW_006191637.1:0-757 GCF_000334495.1 Tupaia belangeri chinensis | reverse complement strand
TTTTTTTTTTTTAAATAAAAGCCCAAGGACAAAGGAGATTGGTTGGTACAATCCCCAAGACCAACCTCCTGCGACACAGAGCACAGGGCCAAAGCGCGTTGGGTGGATCTGGAAGAGCAAACGGCGTGCACAGCACCGTCTACGATCCCACGCAGGCAGCTTCAGCAGCATCGCTAAACGTGTGATCGCAAAGCATGCACCAGCTCTGTGCTGTCCCCTGAGGACAAAACGTAGGATGGAGCTTCCAGAACCTGGTAGTTCTTTGGGCAGACAGGAGCAGGGATGTTCAGAGAAGCTTTCCTGGAGGAAGAGGAATGTGAGATGGGGCTTGGAGGACAGGTTGAGTGGGGAGCTGGCGAGCTTTCCTTCGCTATAACAGAATGCCACGTAGCAACTCTATCTACCCCGTGGTCAGGTTCCATCTCTGAGATTTTACACCGCAGCCGTGGCTAAAGCCACCCACCTGACTGGAGCTGTCAGACTCGACACGCAGCTCCTCGCCTTGCCTGGGAGGGATCCGTATCCCTGCCTGCCTGTTTTTCTGGCTGGGTTTCTTCCACCATCAGTGACTGATGGCCTAATTAATCAAGCAACCAGTAACAAGTCACTGGGTTCATAAATGGGAGGCACCAAGCTGGGAACTTGGGCTACATAGGTGAATATAATACACCTCTGTTCTTAGAGAGTTTATATTCTTCGCAGGAGAGACGGGCAGGAAATGATTAAAATGTGTTTTGTAGGAGGCGTCTTGGAGGCA
>NW_006191636.1:0-756 GCF_000334495.1 Tupaia belangeri chinensis | reverse complement strand
CACCAGCGTGCGTAGAGAGTGACTTGTGTTTGTGGTTGCTTATTGTAACTTTGTTTATAATAGCAAAATAGTGGGAACAACCCCAAAGCCAGTATCTAGGAGACTCTTGGTAAAAGCTGTAGTGAATTCACACAGTGGATCACCATTCATATCTACACGTAACCTGTAAGAACATTCAGCCAAGAATGCGCTCTCTCTCACTGATCAGTGAGAATTAACAGTGAGCAGCGTGGGGTGGATATAGCCTATATTTTTGGTCAGGTGACTGGGGTTTGCATAAATGAACACCCAGCAGGTACATTCAAAAAGCAAATAAACATGGTTATTTGCTGCTGTGGTTTGGTTCATGGCTTGCGCCCCAAAGGTTTGTGCTTTGGAATTTAGTCTTAGCAGTGGGTGACTGGGTGCTCCCCAGAAAGTCATGTGTTGGGAATTGATTGTGCTGTGAAAGTGTCGAGCGACGGTGTCCGGGGGCCCTTGGGATGCGATGCCATGAGGGCGAAGCCCCACACAGCTCTGGTGTGTGTACATAAGCAGAGGAGATGAGCGGGCAGAGGCCGCGTGGGGACAGGCCACACTTTGCTCTGCTGAAGACCCTGCCCTCTGCTGTGTGAGAGCCTCCCCCGGGACCCCCGGAATGAGAGCTGGAGCTAATCAGCTTTCCTCACTCCCTTCTTTTTTCTCTTCCTTCCTTTTTTAGGTGTTGCTATAGGGCATATGCGTTTAAGAGAAACACAGGGAAAGTGAGAAATCACC
>NW_006191635.1:0-756 GCF_000334495.1 Tupaia belangeri chinensis | reverse complement strand
GCTTATTTCATTTAACATAATGTTCTCCAGGTTCATTCGTGCTGTCATCAATGACAGATGTCCTTTTCAAAAAGGGAATGGTATTTCATTGTGTACCTACACTACGTTTTGTTTATGCAGACATTTAGGTTGGTTCCTTATCTTGGCTATGTGACTCGTGCTGTAATGAACATGAGAGGGCAGATATCTCCTTGACATACGATTTTATTTCCTTCCAATGTATACCCAGAGTGAGATGGCTGTATCATACAGAAGTTCCAGTTTTATGTTTTTGAGAAACCTCCATACTGTTTCTGTAATGAATGTGCCAATTTATATCCCCACCAACAGAGTCAACTTAGTTTTAGTAGATGGCCTATTTTAGATTGAAAATGCTATCTGAATTTCAGGTTACTATCTCATTATTGTTGAGCAAATTTGATGAGCTCTTTTCAATTCCTCTGTGGACCTCACCAGTTATTCTCAACATTTTCCAAGCACCACTTGTTGTTCCTTTGTTTTTTGGTTGTTAATTGTGATACTGTAATTGCAATGATTTTTCTATCAAGAATGGTCAAATGTTCTAAGGGAAAGCTGTGCTATCGCTTCTAATTTGGGCTCTGCAGTTAGCTAGTTATTAGATTGGAAATAAGTAGTTCTGCCATTGGTAATATAACACAAGGACTCTCTCTAGGCTTGCTTTATCTCTAAATAATAAAATATATCTTCATGGATATCTTTGTGTTCAGATGTAAGTTTTAAAGCTGTCTTCCTGGG
>NW_006191634.1:0-756 GCF_000334495.1 Tupaia belangeri chinensis | reverse complement strand
GTCCAGCGACAGAGCCATTAAGCTAACTGCTAGTCCTGGTTGCTGTAAATTCTAACTCGCATTCGAACCTGTGTATGTACCACAGGGGAGCAGGGCCACGTGAGCCCCAGGACCCATGACACACACAGCACTCTGCTGGGGACTGCTTCAACAGGAAGGCCTCACTGACACGTCTGAGGATCCTCAAAGTAATACAGAACACGTTTTCACCAGTCCTAAAGACACGTTAGCTTTGCTTAGAACCCTAGCTGCTCTTCAGGGCGGTACAATTGCCAGCGTGCACACGATGTCTCTTCTAGAACTTTCCTAAGTACGCTGTGGGACAGTGTAAAAGATGAAGGGGAGCGACGACCTGCCAAGGGAGCTGCACGACGTGAGTTTACCTTTCCACCTGGCGACCAGCTTAGGGTCTGAGCCTGTGTAGTTCGGACGGCTTCTCGAAAGAACGCCTTTTCCAAAATAACCCTTTCGGGAAAAAAGAAGACAAAGTTAGTTCACATTTCGTTTTCAGCGTTCTGGCTCAGACAGAATACAGTTACAGGCGGAGCACCCTTCATTTGAAATGCTAGGGACCGGAAGTGTTTTGATTTGAGATAGTTGCACAGTCACAATACCTCTTGGGGATGGGACCCAAGCGCAACACAAAATTCTCCAAGTTCTTTAGGCTCCATAGGTACCTTATACACACAGCCTGACGGTAATTACATTTTTTCTGTTCTTTTTTTTTTTAGTTTTTGGCTATAGGAAGTGTGTGTT
>NW_006191633.1:0-756 GCF_000334495.1 Tupaia belangeri chinensis | reverse complement strand
CCCCTGCCCCATGAAGTTGTTTGAGGAGTAAATGAGGTTAGCTATAAAAGGCATCTAGTAAGCTCTTGAAAACAATAGCCATTACTGTTATTTTATGCACTCACGAGTGGGCATTTTAGCAGGGTTTCTAGCATTGATTTCTCTCTCTTCTGGTTCCTGTTCATGATGCATCTTGGGACCTAGAGAGGGTTGCAAACAGACTGGCCTGTGTTGCTGAGGAAATCCAGGGACAGTGTAGAATAACTGGAGCATTTTCATTGAGCTCATGCACAGTAATTTGAAAGGCAAAAGGGACCTCAGAGATCCTCAGAGATCCCTCATGGTCTGCAGAAGCTTCTTACAAAAGTGCTAAGCATTTGCAGCACTTACTTCTTCCTGCTGGAGGAGGACATTTTAGAATCTTTTTTCATGCAGCTGCCCAGACTCTGGCATTTGCTTTCCTGGGTATTTTGTTTTATTGAGGCCCAAGTTCCCATTGTTAGTTAATCACCAAGCTCATGAGGGATTCAGTCTCTGGACTTCAGGTTATTACCAGTAGTTTGGGCTTTAATATAGCTGTGGATTTATTGACTTAGTTGGATTGGATAGCAGTACCTGCATCTGTGTAGCATAGAAATATCCAAAACCTCCACTTCAGGATGTATGGTTCCTTTCAAATACAGAATGTTAAAAGTTGAGTAAATATTCTTACTCTTCACTTTGTGACTTCATTTGGAAAGGAAAATGCGGAGGATTTGAGAGGCAGAACTTTTTTTT
>NW_006191632.1:0-756 GCF_000334495.1 Tupaia belangeri chinensis | reverse complement strand
CACACACACACACACACACACACCACCTCAACAATGTCTCATGCTGTGACCCCTGTCCCCTGTCCTCCTGGCCCACCAGGATCATAGGCATATATGTCCAGCATGTACAGGCTGGCCAAGGAACCAAGCGTGTGACCCTCCACATGGATCCACTTTGCTCGAGCAGTGCGTCCCCGCCGTGCCCCCCTTCCATGTCTTGCTCTCCACGCGTGTCCTTGTGTACAGCTCACGATTCCCACTCATCCTCCTCCTGCTGGCTCCAAGGGGGGATGGTGTGGGGGACGCTGGAGCCTGATTACACCTTCTCTCCATCGCCTCCCTCCCTCCCTGTCCTGAGCCAGTTTCCAGGACATATGATCTGGGCCACCCGTGCTGCTTCCTGAACTAGAGCCATGGAGCCTGCCGAGGGGAGGGAGCCCAGCAGCACCCACGTGCACCCCCTTGGTCCCTACCTTTTCTTCCCTGTCACCACTCAGAAGGGGGCTGCAGCCTCTCCTCAGACAGCCCCTCCAGACCGTCCTGTGTGAGGACAAGGTGTGAGGTGGCAGGAAGGGGATCCAGAGGGGCCAAGACCAAGCCTAGGTGGTGCCAGAGCCCCTGCCTGCTGCAGAGCCCCAGTTTCCCTGCCTCACAAATGCTGAGAGGTGGCTCCACTCCCCAGGTCACACGGACTGTGCTGGGGTCCTGCCGATAAGAGATGGAGGGAGCCCAGAGAGGCAGCAGCCCAGTGGGGCCTGTCGGCTTCAAGTCACACCG
>NW_006191631.1:0-756 GCF_000334495.1 Tupaia belangeri chinensis | reverse complement strand
AACACGTGTTTTCACCCCTGTCCTGGGACCCAAACCTGTTATCAGCCACGTGGCTCCCAGCACTGCAGTTAGCTGCTACTGTGTGCACCACAGCCTGGAGGGCGGCAGCTGGATTTATTTTCTTAAAGAAGAAAGGTTGAAGAAAAAGCTGAAGGCTGGTCTGCATTATAAATAATATCATTCTCAAATGCAGTGTTTTGAAAAATACTTGTGAGGAGCCAGCTAAGGGTTCTTAGATAACACTGAGGGAGTGACAAGCAGTGGTCGGACTCCTACTCTGACGGCTCAGGAGCTACTGGGTATTCTGGCAGGGGCCTCGAGTCGAAGATCATTGTTCTATAGAAATGTGTTAGCGCTACTTTTAAGTATGGAGGAAGGGTTGAGAACAGAGACTCTTATTTTCTTTTTCTGATTGCATAACATAAGAACATGTAAAAATTCAAAGTTGAAAGTAAAAAAAAACCAAAAACACCAGTCCTACAGTCCCCCTCTCCCAGGTACCACCATTAAGACTGGATTGTCTTTCAGACCTGTGTTTATACATAAATATCAAAAGTTCTTCAATATGCTCATGGAAAACGAATATTGTGAAAAAATTATGCATGGATTCCAGCATTTTTTTTTGCACCAAAAAAATCTTGTACTCGAATTCCATTTTTCCATAAATTTTTCAAAGTACTCTCATATTTATTATCTCATGTTTTCAGTAAAATTTTGATGTCTTAAAATCTGTTTTTCTAATAGGCAAATATTTTT
>NW_006191630.1:0-756 GCF_000334495.1 Tupaia belangeri chinensis | reverse complement strand
GTATTTTGCATTATGTGTGAATTAACATGAGTCACCTTCTAGGTTCATTTCTGTTAAATATAGGTATTTATAGGACTTTGAATAAGACACTGCACCTAATAATACCACAATAAATATCATTGTTTGAAGGCCCTGGAGTAATACAAGATTAATACTCCTATTACTCTTACAAGTATAAGAACAAAAATACAATAAGATTTTCAGTTGACCTTTATGTAGATCGGTTTCCACTATTTCGTGAATGGGGTAAAATACAAAGAATGAACTCATTAGACACCAGAATACTGAAGAAATGGAAAGTAAGAAATGTGAGAAAATGGAAACAACCAGGGAATGTTTGCAGATGTGCAACTTCATGTAAAAGTCAATCCTTTTGGCCTATTGGGCAAATTTCCTCATTAAATGATTTTTTGTTAATGTATCAATAAACATGAAAAGCACTGGAGAGAATATTTCAAAAGAGTTTATATATTGACAGTTTTCAATTTAGCTTAAGAAAAAAATCATGCATGCATTTTAACTGGTAAATGTTTGATAACCTGTAATCGTAAATTGAATGTCACTAATTTAATAACACGAATGTACAAGTTGAGACTGGAAAATCAAATAAATGAATTCTGCTACATCTATTGTACAAACTAGGTTCAAGCTTCTAATTCTTGAAAGATTTACTTCAATGTATATTTTAAGATATATTTTATTATTAAACAAGTTATTTAAAATATTTTATTATTAAACAATGATTAATTTTACTAA
>NW_006191629.1:0-756 GCF_000334495.1 Tupaia belangeri chinensis | reverse complement strand
TAGTGCAGTGGTTAAGATCTGTGCATTCAGAGCCAGATACTATATGACCAACCAAGACTTAAATCCTAGCCCCAGTGGCTCGAAAAGCATGCTGGGTACATGTATGTGAATGCCCAAAATCCAGACCGGAAGGAGAAATGAGAGGTTCCTGGTTCCTCACTCATAGCTTGTTCCAAACTTCCCCCTCTGCTGGGGAAGGAAATGGCGTGGATGTGACCAGACCCGCTGGGGTGTGCTTTGGTTCTCTTGGTCTCTTTATATTGTTCTCTGGCAAATACACACACACTCTTCCCCACCCCCCATCCCCGCAAAGAACAACAAACAAACAAACAAAAAACTCATCCGGTGACAAGTTGAATGAAATGTAAAAGAAAATGTACATGGCTGGGTTGGTTTTACAATGCTGCTTAATAAATCATCCCAAATTAAGCAGCTTAAAACAGCACACATGTATTGCCTCACAGTTTCGTGGCCAGGTTTCTTGGCACATCTTAGCTGGTTCTCTGGCTCAGATTCCCCCCGAAGGCTGCCATCGAGGTGTCAGCTGTGGCTGTAGTCACATCGAGGCATGACCAGAAACACGTGCTTCCAGGCTCACTGTCCTAGCTGCTGGCAGGCTTCCGATCCTGGCTGGCTGTGGGCTCATAACACCAGCTCTGTCACATTAAGCCTCTCTGGGAGGTTACTCAGAACACACAGCTAGCATCCTCCAGGGCAAGAGCTGAGGGAGAGGAAGAGAGAGACAGAGGTCAGTGG
>NW_006191628.1:0-756 GCF_000334495.1 Tupaia belangeri chinensis | reverse complement strand
AGGGAGCCCAGTAAGCCCAGACTTAAGAACAGCTTGATCAACATCCCAGGGAAGAAGGAGCCTCTGTCTAAATCCTGTCGTCCAGGGCAACGTGGATGAGCTCTGAGGACATGGTGTTAAGCGAAGTAAGCCAGGCCCAAAAAGAGAAAAACAACGCGTTCTCACTCCCATGTGGACACTGCCACAGTCAGCTTCCGGGGCCAACAGTGGTGTGTGGTGAAACACCGACCTCTGCGAGGCCGACACACATGTGAAAGCTACAGGTTCGCATCTAGAGAGCACCCACCGTGCAGTGGGCACACGTGTGCCTGTAACCCAGGGCTTGCTGAAGCTGGGGGTGGATGGCAGCATCCGGGCCCTGTCAGGGCTGCTGCCGCTCTCGTGCCAGTTTGCTGGCTCATGGGAAAAATTAATGAAGCTTTTTAAAAAGACTGCATAGAAGTAATGAATGGAATAGTGATCACCCGAGGCTGGGAGGGGAGGAATGGAGAAATGTGGGTTAGCAGGCAGAAAGGAGCATCTAGGAGGACCAAGTTCTAGTCTTCTGTAGCACAGAGGTAACTATTGCTAGCAATAACTCGTATAATTCAGACTAGCTAGAAGAGAAGATTCTGCATGTTCTCAACACAAAACAATAACGTTTAAGATGATGGATATGCTAATCACCCTGATTTCATCGTTACATATCATAATCATGTACTGAACTATGCCCCATAAATATGTGCAATTGTTATGCACTAATTTGAAAAAAAAAAA
>NW_006191627.1:0-756 GCF_000334495.1 Tupaia belangeri chinensis | reverse complement strand
ATAGCCATTATGCTAACTGCTGTTCCCATACAATGGATAACTTTAACAGCAATGTGGGGGATTGATTATGTTAGAAGCAGGGAGATCAGGCATGAGTGTTTGCTGAAGTCTAAGAACAATATGGTGGAGGTTTAAACCAGTAGTTCTCAACACGGGGAGATCCTTACATTTACCCACACTGAGACAATACCTGGCAATGTCTCAAGATATTTTTGCTTGCCACCAATGGGGATCTGACACCAATATCTGATGGATAAAGTCCAGGGATGCTTTGAAATATCCTGCATGGCACAACAAAGCCTCTAGCAACAAACATTTCTTAGTCTAAAATATCAATAGTGCCAATGTGAGAATCACTGGTCTAGAAAAAAGCTATGACCCTAGAAAGAAGGCTGACATCAAGGACAGTTTTGAAGAAATTTCAGGATTTCTATAGAATTAAGAAAAAAGGAATAATTAGGGACCTCTAAGAATTCATTAACCTAGGTAATAAGATATTCTTAAAAATAAAAATATGATGTCATTATATTATCTGGGTAGGATTTGCAGAAGGGTTTGCAGTTATTTGTTATCCAAATGAGATCAAAAGATAGATTTCTGAGTCATTAGCACTTAAGATATAGTCAAGTGTGTAGAATGAATAAGATAATTATAGAAGAATATGGAGACTGTAATCAGAGGTATGCATCAGAGTCATCTGGTCTCACTCAGAGACATATTAATGAAGTACGTTGGAAGTAATTTCTAAGGATCTTT
>NW_006191626.1:0-756 GCF_000334495.1 Tupaia belangeri chinensis | reverse complement strand
CCACTTGCCAAGGTCAAACCACTGAGAGTCATCCTTGACTCCTATCTAGCTCTCCTAATCTACATCACATTTCTTAAGAGATTATGCTGGTTCTACCTTCAAAATAGACCAAGAATTCTACCCTGTCTCCATACCGCTACCCCTCCACTACTTACTGGTCTAAACTACCACCATTGATGCAAGATGCGTGAGGTGATTTCCTAGCAGGACTCTGGCCACTATCTATGCTCAACACAACATCCCAAAAGATCCTCTGAAAACGTAATGCAAGTCTCAACATTCCTCTACTCCAAATGAAAGTAAAACAGCTTAACATCACTATCAGAATGCTATAATAGAAGAGTTACTTGGAATTCTTTCATTACAACGCATAGAACTGCCTCCTTGTGACCACACTTCTTCAGCTCATCATACAAGTACATAAATGTTCTACATTGCATTCATACAAAGGATATATTGTCCTCTGTTCTTTACATTTGACATGTCAACATAATAATTTTCCACGTACCGCATTTATTAGGTAACTTTACTAAGTAGTCTGGCAACATTTACTTATCCTATCTTTGAATATTAAAATGATTCATCATTATAAATGAACATCTTTATGTATATAATTTTATTTCTTTTACATTATAAGTAAGATAAAAAGTGTAAGAGCAATGACTAGGACAAAAGATATCGAGTTGCTTTTTCTTTTCTTTCTCTTTTTATTTTTTATTTTATTGTTGCTAGAGAGATTTTTGCTATAGGGCATGT
>NW_006191625.1:0-756 GCF_000334495.1 Tupaia belangeri chinensis | reverse complement strand
CCTCTCAGGATTTTAAGCACACACACACATGCACACACACAAGCTGCCAAGTCCAGAATTGAATCACAGAATCAACCATGTGAGATCCTGTGCCTTAACCTCCAAGCCACCTGTTGGATCCATAATTTTATCTTTATCATGACACAAACTCAAGGCCTTTCGATATGCTATAAAAGTCTCCCCAATTTACACACTTGCCAAGTTCATTCGAGTTTTACTGAAAATTTATAGTTTACGGGACATAATAAATAGCCTAAATTATATTTTCTTTTTCACTATTTAAAATTCCTATAAACTAAACAATGGCAAAAAAGGGAAAAATTTTAAAAATAACTCTGCAATTATAAACTTTTACACATGGGTAACCTTTACAATAAAGTTGTCAGTTATTTGTCAGTATAATAAGATCTAGTGTTAAGTATATTCTGAAAATATTTCGCATCTCTTCAATTGCCAGACACTGTTCTAGGCTCTGAAAAATACAACAAACTAGAAAACCAAGGTCTTACAAGTAAATGCATGAATAAATATAATATTTTCAGGTAGTGGTGAATGTAATAACAAGCACAAAACAGATAGATAAACTATAAATGTTTGAAGAGGTAAGAATGTTATACAGAGAAGTCGGGGTCTGCTTAGATGAGAAGATGCAGAAGGGTACATTCCAGATAGAAATGTCACCAAGTGCTAGGAGTGTGAGACAAAGGTAAGCATGCATGCTCAAAAAATCCAGCTGAGAATGCTATAAGGAAAATA
>NW_006191624.1:0-756 GCF_000334495.1 Tupaia belangeri chinensis | reverse complement strand
ATAATGACTGATATTTACAACATGGTCAGTTACAGTGCTGTCTGAAAAAATAGTTAAGTTTTTATATTGGTTTTTACAATTTATGAAATGCTTTCCTAACAATCCTAAGTGGTGGAAGGTACTTCTATGAAGCTACTTACTTATAAACATGTTGCATTACATAAGATCCCAGGGTATTAGTACCACTTTCAGAACCCTTACTGGTGTTGCTCTGGCTTATGTAGCCTGCTTTGATTTGGGGGTGAGGTCCGTGTGGAGTTGGTAGTAAGTTATAGATCTAGAAACGTAGTAGGTGTGAAAGGGAAGTACAGGTTGGATTGGGCCTTTAGCTGAAGAAGAAAACAGAGTAATGTGGACATAGTTGGAAAACTCCAGACCAAACCAACTCTAAGTTAACATTGTTAACACAGTTATTTTGTCAATTAAATGTGACAAAATATTGTCAAGTGTCTAGTAGTATTTCATAGATAGCAGTTGTTCAGTATATCTTAGTTTCTTTCAAGACTATTTTCTCTCCCAAAAAAGGGCGTTTTGAAAGAAAGCATGCTGATGAAAAGTGAGGAAGAAAGGCCATCTACTTTTGCATTTCACTATTCTATTACACATACCTTAGCCGTACCAGCCATCTTGTTATTTGTAAAAGTAAACTGTTTTCAAGGCATTCTAACTGGTTCTTAAGGGTCTTCGTATCTGCTTCCACCCCTTGTAGCTGGACTTTCTAGATCTAAGGTCCTGCTTTATGAAAGAAGAGTAGTA
>NW_006191623.1:0-756 GCF_000334495.1 Tupaia belangeri chinensis | reverse complement strand
CCCCTGCCCCAGCCATACAGCCCTCGTACTGAGCCTCGAACTGCCAGGCACTCTGTACTCAGAGGCAGAGGTGGCTGGCTGGCAACCAAAATTGCTTATCACCTGTGGCCTCGTGGCTCAGAGACAGCTGCCTAGACAGCCCCCAGCATTTGGGCTTGGCCGCATGACTGGTTCTCACTAATGGAATGTAACAGGAAATGTTGCTTGTCACTTCTGGGGGAGGTGAAGGGGGTGGGAAAGTGGGCAGGGGCTGGGGGTACGTAAGAATTGTCTATGCCCTCTCTACTCTGCATCTGCCCATGCCCTTTGGAAATGAAGAAGCCACCGATGGAAGGCGTTTGTGTCTCTGGACCCAAATTAAGAATGCTGCTCAGTGCCCGGTGGCATAATACTGGACTAGAACGTGAGCAAAAAATAGACACTTGCTGTGCCCCGTTTTGAAGTTCGGGCCTTAGTGACAGTTGGTGTTATTCTAACTCACTCAGGGCCTTTGCACTTACTGTTCCCACTACCTGGAATGCTCTTCCCAAATGTCAGCATGCCTTTCTCTTGCTCAGGTCCCGGTTCTGGTGCCATCTATACAAGAGGTTTTCCCAGATGGCTCTAAAGCGAGTAACGGCTCCCCATTCCCGGTACTCCTGCTGGCGCAGCATGGCTCCATTTCTCTTCCTGGCACACATCACCTCACATCCACTCGCTCTACCAGCTCAGCGTTCAGTGTGCGAGCTATCTGCTGTCTGTGTCGCTCTACTGGAA
>NW_006191622.1:0-756 GCF_000334495.1 Tupaia belangeri chinensis | reverse complement strand
GCATACATTTGAAGTATTATTTCCTGTCCTATGTGACATTACATTTGTTATTAACTATCTCGTGTCTTTCTTTTCTTCTTGACTTCATTCCCAGACCTGTGCACAATAAAAATAAAATCTGTTTTAAATTTTATTTTCTCTGAGGGATTTACGTGTTTTCCCCAAGAGGTATCAAGTGTATCTCTAGACCATATTGACAATTATTATATAGTAATTTGCTTCGAAACTTTATCTAATATTTTGTTTTCCCTCATCAAGTTTATTAAGGTTTTTTTCTTATTCAACTATTTCATGGGCGTGCATGTTCACTGTAGCACAAGCTATCATATGCGGTAAACAATTGTCACTTTCTTCCTGCTGCTATTTCCAAGGGGTAATTGATATACTGAAGCTTTGACACATAAAGACTATTTTGGTTTTAAAAAAATCAATTAAAATCCTTTTATGTGTAAAGTAACCTTTAGATATTGTTATGTAGCCATTGTGGTCAAATATTAACAGGAAGAAGGCAGCAAATTTATATATACATAATTGAACAGAAGCTAGAATATGTTCTAAATACTGACCCATCATTATTTTACTTCACTTTAAGTAAGACTTTGATGTTATATAAGTGAATATTCTCCCTTTATCAGGCATCTAGCTCTATATACTTTTAATAATGAAATTGAGAGCACCACAAAAGAAAAGATACAGCATATGGTATTTTAAAAAATTTATCTTGTATCATTATTATTATTGTTATTATTTATACAT
>NW_006191621.1:0-755 GCF_000334495.1 Tupaia belangeri chinensis | reverse complement strand
TCTTCTATCATTGTCTCATTGTCTTCATAGTTAGGTCCTGGGGGATTTTCTCTGTTTTACCTCTAAAACTTTCTAGTTATATTTTTTTCCTTTGATCTCATATTTTTAATTTCAGAAGATCTTCTAACATCTCCAAATGTCTCTTTTTCATTATGTCTTATTTTGCTGCATAAAATCAGTATCATTTTATCTCACTGTGTGTTTATATCCTCATTTCTTTCCTTCACTAAGTGAACAATGGGGATGGGAAGATTTGCTACAGGGCTGCCTTACCACCAGGGCTAAGAAACCCCTAACAGGGGAGATCACTGTAGGCTGAGCCATTTATGGAGCAGCCACAATCAACCCCATAGCTTCCTGTCTCCACCTACGTGTTGTCGTCTGTAAGTAGATTTGCCATTCTCCCTTTGCCCCCTGCCTGTGGAAAGCTGTGCATGAGGCAACCTGATAGTGCAGATAGAAAAGAAAGCTGAAGTGATGGAAGACTAAGACTAGAAGATTGGACAGGTGATTAGTGCCTGAGACTTTAAGTAGCTTAAAAAACTACTGGGTTTGGGACCAGGTGGTATTGCCACAGTTGGGCAGCTGGACCCACATAAGAAAGGTACTGGGTTGGTATCCCAGGAACTCTCTGAGCAAGTCAGGTGTGCATGGGTGTGCCTATGACCCGGGTCAGCTATACCGAAGGTAGCTTGCTGATCAGGGACCCTTTCTGGGGTATCTATCTCTCTCTCATGGAAGACATAAATAAACTT
>NW_006191620.1:0-755 GCF_000334495.1 Tupaia belangeri chinensis | reverse complement strand
TTCTGAATAAGGTAGCAGATTCTAAGTCTTTTCACCCTGTCCCAATCTAGTGCCAATTTACACGTATAACTCGTCTATTGGTGAGTCCCTCAGCACTAGTACAAGCAGAATGTACCATTAGGATCATGGAGGAGTTCTTTGATGTCTGGATCTAGTAGGTATCAAGGTAAAGTCAGTCTTGGTTGCCCTGGAAACTCCTACTGTTCCTGGCCTCTTCGTCCCACCCCCCTACCCCCCTACCCCTCTCTGTCCCCCTAGATTCTTTGCCAGATAAATTCTGGATAAGTGTTTCTTCTCCTTTCCCCAAGTTTTTGATAACAGACTGAAATATTGACAATTGCCACTTGTTTTAGGTAGTTTCAGCACAGTTGCATAGTTCATACTGCAAAAAAGAGTGAACTTTCATTTGAATATTCCAAAAGCTTTTATTCTTTCTTTAGCATTTTTTTTCTTTTACAACAAGAAAAACTTAGTGAAGGAAAACAAAAGCATTAAAAATAGTGGTTGTGAAAAGGGATGGATAGGTACTAGAGGCATCATAATTCCTGTACATATACACATGTGTGTATCTATGTGCATAAAAATAAGTCTTAGGAAAGAATGTCTTTTTTTTTAGAGACTTTCTTGAGAGTCAATGTTAGAATCTCAGTTAATTTTTGAGTACATCTAAGGGACCTGATCCAGACAGCCAGCAAAGTTTATTTGAACCATTTCTAGTTAATTCAGCTTCCTTTACAGAAAAAAATACTCCCAGC
>NW_006191619.1:0-755 GCF_000334495.1 Tupaia belangeri chinensis | reverse complement strand
AAAAGGAAATTTCTGGTCCTCCTTTTGTGAACTGCCTCACGTGTATTCTGACCATCAAACTAAATAACATTGACAGAGATACAACTCATAACTTCTCGAGATTCATTTTTAGGAGAGACAAGCATGAAAGACATGAGCTTCTGTTCTGCGGTCTGACTCCTGGGGTAACACTTTCTCTACAACCATCTGTAAACAAGAAAAACTTCCCTTGCCAGTTACTGCCTTACTGAAATGATAACAAATGCTTACTACAGAAAAACTAGAAATACACAAACCGGAAGAGTTCAACCGTATATTCTGTGTTTTTTTTAAATCCATTTACTTTATTAGTGCATGTTTTATAAAATTGGGATCATACTATGTACATAACAATGGATCGGACTCTTTTTATGTCATAGAACTTTAAAAAACTATTTTTTACCTTCAAATGTCCTTAAAATTATTCAATAACAAGACAAGTACTGAAATTTGTTTGTTAATTAATCTGTACAATGAAAATATTGAAGATTATTTACCTCAAGTGAATATTGTAAGGATTAAATCAAATTAAATATACAATTTACCTATCATAATGGCTAGTGCTTAGTAGGTGATAGGAATATTAATTCCTCTTCCAGAATTCACCACTGGTGGTGTTCATGATCTCTGAAGTACAACTTAGAGTGTCAATCGCAGTCTGTATCTCACTTGAGGAAAAATGGTCACTGTTTGTAAATGCTTTCTATTTCTTTCTTTTTTTTTTGAGAGGTTTTCAC
>NW_006191618.1:0-755 GCF_000334495.1 Tupaia belangeri chinensis | reverse complement strand
TCTCAAAAAAAAAAATTAAGCTTCTTAAAAATTTGCTTACAAAATTTTTCCTTACTATTTTCTGTTTAGGATAACTAATTTACCTAACTTGTAGATAGGCTGTCAGTGACCAAAGAGATCTCCCGTAGCAGAGCATAGCTCCTAATGAAATCTAACAAAATGATAATATTGCTTATTTTTACTTTTTTTTTAATAGGCATGTGCTGCTGACAGGTGAACCTGTTCAGGATAGCAGAGTTCTTAATTACCAGTCAGCCACCAGGCTAAGGTCCCGAGTGTTGACATGAACACAATTTTTCAGCTTGTAAGGACTGAATATAGAAATGTATAAAAGGAGAAAAAGAAAGTATTTGATGGGTAAATGAAGTTCATGTTCTCAAGAGTCAATTTTTCAAACCAAAATTTGTTTTGGCGGAGATATGTTTAAGAAGCACAGTTTAGAAAGTACAAATAGACAAGCGATATCAAGTCGCAAGGAGAAGAATGTGGACACTCAAGTTCCCTCTGTGAAATGGAGAGCCATAAGACATTTATGGCCATGCAGAAAAGGATCACCAGAGCTCCTTCTGAGAGATTCTGCAGGGACATTATTCTTGACTGTAGGACTCATAGCAATTGTGATAGTTGAGATGGGTATACAAGGGGCCTTCAGAAAGTTTATGGGAAATACATATGATGAAAAGATAATACATGGATTTCAAAAATATTTTTCTGATAACCTAGTAGATGGTGATGATGGTTGTAGAAAACTTTGG
>NW_006191617.1:0-755 GCF_000334495.1 Tupaia belangeri chinensis | reverse complement strand
AAAAAAAAAAAAGTCAACCCAGGTGTGGGAGGGTTGGAGGAAGGCCGTGCAGAGGTGTGGGCGACAGCTGGTCACTGTGGTCAAGGAAGCAAGGCCTTGCCCTGGTTGTCAGATGCCCTTCCTGGCCATCTGCTCCCGAAGCCTGAGTTGCTCGCAGACTCCCCTCCTCCTCTCCTCCTCTGGGAAGGCTCTCAGTGATGGCGCCATGCTGACCTCGCCTTGGTCTGTGGCAGGTGTTTAGCTCCGAGGGTGCGTGGCAGTGCGTGAGTGAGGCGCTGCAGATCCTCGGGGGCTCAGGCTACATGAAGGCCCACCCCTACGAGCGCATGCTGCGTGACAGCTGCATCCTCCTCATCTTCGAGGTGAGTGCCCCTGCAACTCCAAGGGCCAGGGCTGGCGTGCATGTGCTCCTGTCGGGTCTTCTCGCAGACCCCATGTAGAGGAGAGGGATTGGGGCTGAGAGGGGCCAACCTTCTTGCTCAGGGGCCTGCTCCTGAAGCCGTTGGCCCCTGGGCCACTGCCTCCTGGGGACCCGCTGCAGGCCTTAGCCATGTTGCTTCTGGCTGGAAGTAGTGGACGAGCAGCTCCTGGAGGAGAGCCAGGTTCCAGCCCCAGCCCCACCTCGTGCACACTTCCACAAGACAGCTGCTGGGCCCTCCCTCTGCCAGCTCTGCCTCTGATCACAGCTCTGAATGCACACACCCGAAGTGTCAGTTCGGCCCACGTGTGCCGAGTGGCATAGGGGCAAAGAGGGG
>NW_006191616.1:0-755 GCF_000334495.1 Tupaia belangeri chinensis | reverse complement strand
CTCTCTTGCTCTCTCTCTGTCTCTCTCTCTCAGAGGACATAAACAAATAAACTTAGGAAAAAAGAACCACTGCACAAAGAGAAGAAGGAACTAATGAAAAGACAGTAAAAAGTGAGCGTGATAGAACAATCTTGTCAAAGCACAGGATAGCATGAAAACGAGAGAAGAGATTGGAAAAAAATAAGATGAAGTCAAAATTATTCTTACGTGGAGAGCAGACACTGAGAAAAGATTAAGATAAATAAGTAGAGCGACATGCTGAGATTGTGTGGGAATAGATCTTAGTCTCAGAAGAGGGTTGGAAAATTATGGGACATTCTTAGCAGGAGAAACTCAACAAGAGAGGAACAAAACAATGTGAGAGGCATGGGCTACATTGGTCATGATCTTTCAAATGTTGTGATTTTGTAGGTGGAATTCCTTCAAGTAATTTCTTTAAAAGATCCAAGGTTTTTTCGACTGTGCGAACAAGTGGCTGACATAACTCAGATGACATAACATGAGATGTGAGGAGACGTGAAATGCAGATGTTGCGTGGTCATCACTGCAGATGTGGCATTCCCCAAGAGGATGAAAATGGCTAACGAGAAATGACTATCTGAGACAGATACAGAAGACACTGAGAAAGAGATGAAGAAAGAATAAGATGACCTCAAAAGAAAGCTGATTCTGGGAAAATGTTGGTAATATGGTCTCTACAGAGCAGAAAGTTCTGAGATTAGGTAATGCTTTCTACTTCTCACTTCAGCTGAGGT
>NW_006191615.1:0-755 GCF_000334495.1 Tupaia belangeri chinensis | reverse complement strand
ACTATGTTTATGTAAATCCTATCCCCGAATGCTATTTAAACATCACAAACAGGGAAACATGGCAAGGCTTAGACAAGGAGTGCGGGCATCTTCAAAGTAATGTAAAATAGAGCCGTATGATCACGAAAGCCTAAACGGGGAGACGATGAGTCCGTGCAGCATGGCCCGAGATGGCTGTCAGCAGCTGTACGGGAGCTCATGCCCTCAGAGGCAGAGCCTGGCCCAGGCTTTGGTAGAGACAGGGGAGCCACGTGAGGTAACGGCTGTGAGAGGGCTTTGTGCTATGCAGATGGAGAGAGATGTGAGCAGTAAGGACTTCCGAGTTCTCCAGACTCATGATTCATTTTTGCCTTCTAGGGATGTGGTCGAGGTTCTCCTGAGGAATGATGCGCTGACCAACGTGGCTGACTCTAAAGGCTGTTACCCCCTGCACTTGGCAGCCTGGAAGGGAGATGCCCAGATAGTGCGGCTGCTCATCCATCAAGGGCCCTCGCACACCAGAGTCAACGAGCAGGTCGGAAGCAAAGGAGGCTTTCCTCACACCTCCGTTCAGCCGCAGCCAGACCGGGCAGCCGCATCACCATAGCAGTCCATAGCTCAGATGTCAGGGAGCCAGCTCTTCCATACCCTAAACGAGACTCTTCTCCCCACTTTGCTCATCTTCATGTAACAGGGAACTCTTATACTGTGAGGATGCATTTGACTCAAGGAGATCTGGAATACTACTGTAAAAAAAAAAAAGAAAAAATTTAAAA
>NW_006191614.1:0-755 GCF_000334495.1 Tupaia belangeri chinensis | reverse complement strand
CCTCTCCGTTTGCTCTCGAGACCCGGAGTGAGGTTCCGTCTGCACTGACTGTACCTGTGCTGGGAGACCGTGTCCCAGCACGCCCCAGGCTTCTGCTCCACCACCAGGTTACATGTCTATCGGCAAATCCGGCTAAGCGAGTCTGCACTTGTTATTGTAATGACTTAACTAAAAATTACATAAACTAATGAACTGCGATTGCAAAAAGAAAATCATGATTTCTTTGAAAGCTACATTGAATTCCTTGGAAAGACTCAAAGGCAAATTGCGGAAAGGGTCACTGCTTTAGATGAACGTAAAACTTGAGATAAAGGGAGAGCCTAAACTATAGGAACCTGGATTCCAGTTTCTTCACACGCGTTGGGTCTTACTCTGCTTCTTGAAGCTCACACGGGAAGCTGCAGATGGTAACAGCCTCATCGGTGGCGATAATAGAAACACCATGTTTTGGGCTCTTCTGTGTGCCAGACACTGGCCCTTAAAACACAGGATGTCCTTGAAGCCCGTCAACAACCGCCAAAAGCAGGTACTCTGACGATTCCATTATACAATGAAATAAGCTGAGCCCCAGCAAGGTTAATGATAAGTGATTGTCCTGTGTCACAAGGCTGGTGGGTGGGAAAGCCAGGGACAATTTCTATCGTGGTTTGGCTTCAAAGGCTATGCATGGTCGACCTCAAGTGCTCTGTTCTTGGAAGATAAATTCTGAAAGAAAGTTGTTTAATAAAGGTTCTGAAGCAGTTAATCAAGTCAAG
>NW_006191613.1:0-755 GCF_000334495.1 Tupaia belangeri chinensis | reverse complement strand
TATTTGGATGTCTAGGATTTACTTTAAAATACTTCAGCAAGGTGAAGATAGTGATACTAGGTGTGTGCTAGTTCATTTAAGCATTTACTCTAAGGGCAGTCAGTGGCTCTAATGGAAAATTCTACTCCAGGGTAATGAGCTAGTATTTTACCAGAAAGGCCACACTCTAGAGGCAGCCATGTCAGGTGCTTCTTTGATCCATGTCTCACTGAATACTTGAGGCTTCTTTAATTAGTTTGGTGAATGTCAGGAATGAATTTTTATTGTTTAAATTAGTTAATTGTTAATAAGTATGATGAATATTAGAAATGGACTTGGTGAAATTAAAGGTCTTCAGGATACATGGCTTAGCTAAAATATTCTAGACATGTTGCATTCTTCCCTACTCCAATAGCAGTGTGGTAGACACACAGATATGTGACCCAAACTCCTCCTTTGAAGGACTTGCTCTGTAACTTCGGGGAACGCATCAGTAGAGACCTCCAGAACCTGACTCTTTAGAGTCTGCTTCAGTTCCAGACAGCCTCCTTGTTAATAGCCCTTATCCAGTGACTGAGCCAGGTGGGTGATAAAGTTCCAGCCATTTTGACCCAATGCAAGAGAATTCTCATGGGCAATATTCACTCCAGAGCTCAAGTTTGGGTTGGTTAAGGCTTTGTCAGATATGTATTATAGCTCAACTTTTCCCTCCTTTATTTTTAAAATTTTACCTTAAATTTAATTGAAGCTGGGACTGGCAGATGGTGTAATGGTTA
>NW_006191612.1:0-755 GCF_000334495.1 Tupaia belangeri chinensis | reverse complement strand
AAAAGAAAAGTGTAAAATCATGAACTTAGAGAGGAAAAGGATCATATAGGGAAGTGTAGTAGGACTGTCTAGCAGAGAAAAATGCACTTTTGAGATGCATGTTATAAATGAAACCAATCTCTCCTGTCTGAGCCGTGCTTAGCTGCTTGGGTGCCTACACAGAGGAGGAGGATAACTGGATTTCACCAGGTCAGGTTTTACTCAGATGCATTAAATGGGGGAAATGGGCAAAGAATGACGAGTATTGTATAACAAGGAATTCAGCCTCACCTAAAGGGTCTGTCTTTGGTCCTGACTTCTAGGAGGTACCCTATGGGAATTTCCTCAGTGATAAGAGTCTTTGTTATTCATGATGAACACCTCAAATAAAACCTAATAACTTATATAAAGAGTTTATGCCCAGAGGAGGACTGGCTGTACCAGATGATCTTAGAGTTAAAAGATTGGGCACTCCAGAAAAACCATTCCTGTCTACACAGTGGGAGCTCTGGGTCACCTGGTATCAATCAGCTTCAAGGATGAGTTCAGTCATGTGATCAGTCAATCAATCATGTTGATGTTGAAAACATGGAGGCGTAGGGGTGATCAGACCTTGTATCTGCAACAGGGCATAGGTTTTTGTCACAGCTCATAAAGAATGAGAGACACAGATCTAGGTAAGCAAGTTGAGCAAATTTAGTGAATGAAGGAAGAAAAAGCCTTTCACAAAGTGAAAGGTGAGCTCTCAAATGAAGTTTTTTTTTTTTTTTTTTTTT
>NW_006191611.1:0-755 GCF_000334495.1 Tupaia belangeri chinensis | reverse complement strand
AGACATTGAATATCTGCTTTTATCTTACCTCCTCAGAAGGAACTGTCAGCAAAACCTCAGCTTGGTACCAGAGTCAGAGAAGTAAAGTATTTCATGTTCATTCTTACAGTAACAAAATAAGAAAAAATATGCCCAGATCATTTTAAGCACAGGCAGAATATAGTTGAGGTCCAGAGAATGAAAGGTACCTCATGATGTTCAAGAATTAATAGAGAAAATGTATAATCATTTCATCTTATTCAAAAGAATTGCAAGGTCTAAATGTGTTCGCTCTTTGCCTATTTTCCAACATAGACTCAGTGTTTCCTGGACATTCAACACACATTCCTAGACTGTAGATTTGGGCTTGAGCTCACCGAAGCCACTTTTCAATGCCTGAGGCATGGTCAGTTTTATTTAGGAGTGAGAAGGATGTATGAGAAGAACAGCAGTTTCCATAACCAAGTGACAAAGTGCACCGTTGATATGATCGTAGGACACCGTGCTGCCGTCCAAGGGCAGTAAACGTGCAGCTACCAGCCTTGTCAGCCGTGGTCTGCTCTTAATGCGAACCTGCTCAGAGACAGAATAGCGGTAAGACCCCATCCTCCGTGAGGGTGACCCACACGTGAAGGTTTCTGGCTCAAGTCTGGAGACCTCCTTGTATATTCTAGGCTGTGTGTGGCCATGTTTCAGGGCTGAACAAAGACTGGAATGAACTGAGATATTGAATCCTGGTTGGGAATTCTCACTCCCTCTCTCTTTTATGAAAAAAA
>NW_006191610.1:0-755 GCF_000334495.1 Tupaia belangeri chinensis | reverse complement strand
AATAAATAAATAAATATACTTTTCGAAAGGGTAAACAATTTCAAAAATGCATTTGTCAAAATCATATTCAAAAGTCTAAGCTACTGTCATCTCAATTTCATTGGAAAGACGTTTTTACATTTTCATTTGTAAGCGATGGATCATGTACGTTAAGCAGAATAGTTTTGAATTGAGAATGTAGGTGAAGAAGGAGCAACATTTGGCATCCCTTCTCTCTCCGACTCATCGTCGTGGGCTGCAGGGACAGTGAGCCTTCTGAAGAACATTCCTACTGTGTGCTACTCCTGACTTACAACCTCAGCAGCAGGTTCAGTGAGTGCGGTCGACATGCAACGCCACGATGGGTAAGGGGGCACCACGCCACACTTGGGGGGGTGCGCAGAGCGGTATTCCCGGTGTAACACCAGCACAACTCACCTGCAGGGTTTCTATCTGCTTTCTGATACTGTTGTTAGATGGCATCTAAATAAAGCAACGTGAGACAGCAAACGTAAACATGGGATGCGGCACATGCGTGTTAGATGAAAATAAGCACACAACAAGACAGCTCCTCACCAAGGTCTCTATTTAGAAGAAATCTGAAATTTCAAAGATGGTGGCCAGAAATGCTAAGAAAAAAAGAAACCCCACAATTTGCACGACACAGGCTATGCCTACAATACTCAATTAATGGAAAACTGTTCCGATGGTACTACCTCGTTTTCCCCCTTCACCCGTTGCACTGGAGTTCAAACAACTTTAACTTTCTCAAAGAA
>NW_006191609.1:0-755 GCF_000334495.1 Tupaia belangeri chinensis | reverse complement strand
GATCTTGCCATGTCATAGTGCTTCTGCCCTGGCCTCCCAGTTAGCCAGCACCACAGACACACACCAACATGCCCAGCTTGTTTAGGTTGTGCCAAGAATGGAACCGAGGCCTCCTATGCTTACTCAGCTGTCACATAGCGGGACCCTCATCGTGACTAAGCCAGTGCTCTACCCTCTAATACTAAATTACACCTCCATACCTTCCTCTATGACACTCCCTCTAGTTGACAGAAACATGGATACTTAGATGGGCAAAATGTCACCAACCAGATCTGCCCAAGAGGGACAGAGAATTTTGGTCTCTTGTCTGTCTTATTACCTCCAGCGTGTTAACAGTTGGGGAACAGCAACACGGCTGCTATATGTTAATGTTTCGGTGATCCAGTTCTTCCAGAGTATGTTGTTGGTACATTCCGCTGCGTGTTTTTCCTTCACACGCTCCGTTGTGCTGATTTGGTGAATACATTTCACAAGTGGTGTTGTTACATGTCGCATTTCAGCTGTTAGCGTGCAGCATCCTGGCTCTTAGAATTCTACTTCTATTCTCTCCTGGCTCCAATCCATGACCCAACACTGCAGTGGATGGAGTTGAGTTTGAAATGCAAATCTGAGTATAATGACACTTTCCTCGTCCTCACTTAGAATCAGTCCTTAGTGCCCTTTGCCTTCAAGATGAATCTAAGCTCCTTAGAATATCTGCTTTTGGACCATCAGTTGGTGTAAAGCCTATGTCGCTGGACTCCTACGTAGTCAAC
>NW_006191608.1:0-755 GCF_000334495.1 Tupaia belangeri chinensis | reverse complement strand
TGCGGTTTCCAAACTCCCGGACAAGGGACAGTGCAGGATACAGCCCTAGCCAGACGGGGTGCCCTGGCCGGGGCCACTGACCTGCAGTGTCGGAGGGGCAGCAGAAATGCCAGCTTCCCTGGTTTGTGGAGAGGTTCTGGAAATCTGGACATTTATACGACATGTCCTGAATCTCACGTTTGAGCAACTAGTTCAAGCTTTAAAACTGCCGCCTGGGTCCCATGTGTGTGATCTAAAGCCACGTGGCCACGGGTTGGGCATGGCGTGGCGCAGCTGTGTGCCACCTCTGGGTTCAGGACAGAAGTTGGGAGTTTAGCTGCAGTGGGACAGGTGGGTAGGTGGTGGCAGCGGGCTGTCCTGTGCCAGGGGGCAGGGGCCGCGAGGGATCTAAGCTGAGTGCCGAAGGGAGGGGCTCGCAGGCAGCCGGGGGTGTTGAGAGCAAGGGCCGCAAGCTCAGGGCACAGTAGGGTCAGGGCATGGGCATGGCTGTGCACACACATGCAGCTGCTGTGAGCGTGAACTGGGGCTGGGAAGGCAGGGAGCCCAATTCCAGGTGGAAAGAGGGACCACCCAGGAGTCTGCAGCCTGCGAGGGTCATGCCTGGCCTGGGAGAGGAAGCCGTTCAGCTGTCTGTGGCGTCTGGGCTGGTGACCAACATGGCCAGAGGAGTGGATGGTGGGGACAGTGGGAGGCAGTGGGGAGCAGCAGGGGCTGTGGGGCAGCAGGGGGCAGTGAGGGCAGGGGGTAGGGGGCAG
>NW_006191607.1:0-755 GCF_000334495.1 Tupaia belangeri chinensis | reverse complement strand
TTCCCTTTCTCTCTCCCTCTCTATCTCTCTCAGGTCAAATTAAAGAAAAAAATACTAATGAGAACAAATAAAATAAATATTTTTTAAAAAAACGGAGAAATAATTGCTATGACAGAACTAAGTCCAGGGTGTTCCTAACCCAATTTCTTCCCTAGTAGATGCAGCTGTCATAAAATAGGTTAAACAACAGCGGTTTCTGCCTGGTAGGAGTTCATGACTAGGGCAGTTATTTCCACTCTGAGACCCACTTTAAAGTCAAGGGTTTCCATTTCGAAAGTATTTCTTTATCTTAGGCAATACCTTCAGCCAATATCAAATACCAAAACCATCTGCAGTAGCACATACGACTTTCCGAAATAGAGAATAATTTCAAGAAAAAAAGTGACTTTTTTAGATAATTGATATCATTCATTAAATATTTTTAATGAAGTAAATGTCTAGGGAAAACATTCAGCTAATTAATGATTTTATTGTTCCTCATTACAGGAGTGTGTAAAACAGAAAACAGTCATTGTCCCAGGACCAGGGTGGGGGTGTTGATGGTTACCCCGGCAACTGCAGTGACCTGCTTGGCCAGCTGGTTCTCAGAATTCCCAGGACTGACCTCATGACGTGGGTCACTCGCTGCTCCTCTAAGTTCTCAAGGAAGTCAGCAAGTTCACTCCCATGCTCTTTTCTCCTCCAAGCATATCCCCTTTGGGTTTCACTCTCCGAACTCACTCCGAAGTATTTATCATTGCAGTTCTCAACCATGA
>NW_006191606.1:0-755 GCF_000334495.1 Tupaia belangeri chinensis | reverse complement strand
AGGACCGCGGGTGTGCCCCCTCCCATATGCATAGGATGCGGGGGAACTGGAGGAGGGCAGCGGTCCTTCTCTTAGACAGCGGCAAGTTGAAGTGCACCTACTGCTGACACTGGAAAGCTACACGGTTGTAGCTGACAGAGACAAGTACCACAGGCAGGGTGCCCTCCATAGAGCTGTGTGCCACGGGAGCTGGGGAGAGTGGGAGCAGAGGCGACTCTGGAGAAGATTTGGCAGCGGGAAGAGGGAAGGTATTGCAGGCCCAAGGGGTGGCTTGTGCAGAGAGCCCTGAGGAGGCAGGGAGTGTGTTCTACTTGGGGTTTGGGGAGCAGGTTTGCCCAGCTAGACTGGATGCAATCTCGGGTGGGGACTGTGGGCACCCTTAAGAAGTATGGGCCTACTCCCACTTCAGACAGAGACGAAGTAAGAAATGACGGTTCAGACTGACTTCTGAGTTGGAAATGGAATTGTCTCTTAGAGGATGGGAGAGGGGGCTCTGGGCTGAATCAACATGAATCGGGTTGCGCTGCTGTGTTTGTCGTTCTTTTTGGACAAATGATTGCAGCTACCCAGGCCCTAAGTGTGGGCCCAACATGATTCCTTTGACTGGGGTGGGGGTAGTGGCTTGAGTATTAGTAATTAGCCAAGGGTGGCCGTGGCCACCTCTAGGATTAGTGGTCATATATCTGCAATAGGATAGGATAACAGAAGCAGCTCAGGGTGAAATGTAAGCTCAGCCGTTACTGTGGCTGCACCCG
>NW_006191605.1:0-755 GCF_000334495.1 Tupaia belangeri chinensis | reverse complement strand
TTCAGAATCGTCACCGAACCCAGTGTGGATTTCAGCTCAACTCACGACACCTCTGGACGATGGAACAACCAGAGGGCAAGCCAATGAAGCAGATGCGGAAGAAGATGCAGGACCTAGATTTGGTACCCAAGAAAGTGAATGAGAAAATAAGGAAGGCGAAATTGACACAGACCAACTCGGGCCCCCCCCCCAACACACACACACGGGGACAGATTAAGAAAGCAGAGCAATTGGTGAAAGACCAGGGAGTCCCGGTTACAGCTCCGCTGTTGTTTCTGGCCATGCTAAGTATGTTGACTACAGTTTGCAGAATCGTTCAGGGGACTCCACGCAGCAGCTATCTAGGCCCACAGACTTAAATTAGAAAAAGAAGAAGGGGGAGAGGTAGGGGGTGGCCAGACCTAGACTAAGCACTGGTGACCTTTAAAGTAGATATGATCTTTATGCTGACACTGCAGGGCAGGGGGAAGCTTTAAATAAGGACACAAACTGCTGTCTACACTGCAGGGCAGTGTGAGTTAAAGGAAGCCGAGTATCAGTCAGAGAAGGCCAGGGGACGCTGGTTTAGAACCATGAGACATAAGAAGCACAGGACGTAGGTGCTCTACAGCCATGACGATAGCTTCTCCCTCCCCCACTGCCGTATCAGAGTACACCTGGGAACGGCTCAGGGCCCTGGTGATCTCCATCAGTGGTGCCCGGCCACCCAGTCCCCACTTCTCTGCTTGTGTGTGTGTTCTTTCTCAATCCACCGT
>NW_006191604.1:0-754 GCF_000334495.1 Tupaia belangeri chinensis | reverse complement strand
TGTTCCAGTAAGTCTCTGAATTTACACTTGTTCTGCAGCCTGTGCCAGAGCCTGTCTGACTCAGGCAACTGGTGTTCCCTATTGTTCCACACTCTTTGATGGTCTTATTATTATTATTTTTTTTCTCAGCCAGGACAGACATGGATTCCTTTTCTTTGTGGTCTACTATTTTGGGGTTCTCTTGAAGAGTAGCTTAGATCAGATATCACGGATCTTTTCATCTTTACATTTACAAGGTCTTTTCCTTTCAATGAGATATGCACGGGACTGGAGAAGATTAAAATGGGACTGCCATTTTGCCATTTCCAGAACCTCCACTCTCACAGTTGATACCAGGCCCCTGGTTGTGTCCAGCACTCTGATTATTTTTTTCCCCTATTGCAGATTCTTTGCTCTCCCCTTGAAACTTAGCTTCTCTTGGCATGTTTTGTCTACACACCCCAAATTCATCATGCTTATTTCTATGTCTTAAACCCAAGTTTGGATGAGGTTCCAAGTTCTTTTTCCATGCAGATCAGTGCTATAAATAAATATGGGGGTGGTGAAGATGGGATATATTCTACTTGTGATGTTCAGAAAAACTCTATTCTAGTTTGGTCTAAAACATTTTCCATAATGAAGACATTTTGCCTTCTAGCAACTTCTACCTCTTGTTCTCATTCTTCTCTGTCACTGAGTAAATCTAATGCCTCTTCTATGTGACAGGCTTTCAGCTACATGCAGATAATGATCATGTCTTTCTGGAATTTTTTTT
>NW_006191603.1:0-754 GCF_000334495.1 Tupaia belangeri chinensis | reverse complement strand
AAAAAAAAATAGTCATAATAATTAGCTAGATATGAATAATAAATCATGTAACTTTCAATGCATGTACCTCCTTTTAATATATATTCAACAGAAAAATGAGATTTCAGGGTTCATAATACAAAACAGAATGATGAATTTAGTGTCAAAGCAAAAATAGCACTGGACAATGTAAAAATGGTAAGAAAGACTTTGTTTAAGGTTATTGCAGTAAGGACTAAGATCAGAACTCAGTAGTGTAGGATATTTCCTCCCACTCCCCTCTTGCTAAGAGAGAGAAGAGAAAAAGGGGAATGTAGACAGAGATAAATATTTTGACAGAATCTCACCATATTGCAATCTTCCTGTCCCAGGCTCCCAATTAACTGGGATTACAGGTACATTCAACCATACCTGGTGTGTTCAGATTGGACAGGGAAATACTGAGCTCAGACCTCCCATGCAACGTCTGTCTAACTAGTGGCACTATCTGTGTGCCACTATGTCTGGGCCTGGAAAGTTATTAAGAACTTGGATAAGAGAGAGATCACAAGCCATTTGTGTTTACTAATTGGATTTACCCAGTGGAAAAATAAGAGCCCTTCAGAAGTTAGGCTCCTATATTCCCACAAACTAGATAATAGAAGTTCTATCTTCTTTGATGATTATATTCAAGAATGTGGTTCATAGGCTCTAGAAAAAGATATTCCTAGTCTGTAAAACTGCAAATCAAAACCACAATGGAATACCACTTGACCCCAGTTAGAATGGCTGAAAT
>NW_006191602.1:0-754 GCF_000334495.1 Tupaia belangeri chinensis | reverse complement strand
CAGAGGAGCTACGAAAAGGTAGAAGCTGCAAGTGCTTCGTCGGTCTCTTGCGCCCTCTGTTGGCAGAGCCCAGCAAGTGTGGTCTGTATCTGAAGCAAAGTACAGAACGGTGTGTTCCTGGCTGAGAAACAATAAATTACTACGTGGCACGTTTTTTTACTTTAGTTTGATGGAATAAATACCATCAAATGACCCGGAAAAAAATAGAGAAAACTGTCCAAGACTGTGGTTCTTCCAGAAATGTCACAAAATGCGTAATTTGTGGAGTTACTGATGTGTAAATGTTTGCCCTCATTTCCTTATCTATAAAGTGGGTTGCATGATCATATGTGACTCATAGCATCGCTGGAGGACACACAGGGACTATTCTGAGTCAGTGACAGAGAGCTCAGGGCTCAGTAAATGCTGGCTATTATCTTATTATTATCTTGTCTAATCGAATATTCGAGTACTAACAATGTATTTCAGGGCCTCTATCACTCTATGCAAGGAATCGATGAAGCTTAAGAAAGGAGTGAGACATTTCTTACTCCCTGCCCATATAGCACTCATGAATAAATATAGATCTTCTCTATTTTTTCATAAACTAATATAAAATGTTTCAGCCTTCTGTTAACACTTGGCATTCCATGACTGATGATTGCTTCTAGAGTTTTATAACACTTTGAAAAGGGAGTTTCGCTTGTAGTGTGGAGGTGCAGTGTGACTGAAAAGGCCAGGTGATAAATAGCTTTTGTCTAGTCCTAGTTTGGTA
>NW_006191601.1:0-754 GCF_000334495.1 Tupaia belangeri chinensis | reverse complement strand
TTTTTTTTTTTGCTTCTTTTCCCCATCCTAGTTTATCTCCAGAATAGTAAATACCATTCAAAACTTAGCCAGAAGGTTAAGTCCCTTGTTCCCTACGAAGTTCCATGAGAGCGACCCAGTGCCATCCGCCACCCAGCACAGTCCATAAAACCTGGGACGTCAACTTTATACCACACCTGCTCTGCTCCAAGTCCAGGTAACAATGCGCACCCTAATTATCCAGCCAAACGGAGCCATAACTGGATTTTATTTAAACCTCAACACTAAATTTTTAATCCAAACATACTCTCACTTACTTTCACCATATGTATTTTCATAGTCAGAGGCCGGCTACTTGTTAATTACAGTTCTTCCATATATTAATAAGTCACTAATAAAACTTAAGAGTGGAAAGTCTGACAGCTTGGAAACGGCAAGAAAAAACAAAAGGTGTGCGTTAGCTCATTTAAAACAGAAAGGTCACTTTGAACACTCAGTTATTGTCGTCTTCTCCAGCAGCCAGTCAGAGAAAAATGGGTGAGAGGTTTCAGAGAAAAGCTTCCCGGTGCTAACACTCTCTCTCATACCTGGACTGTAACCGTGAGATGTGTATCTGCCCTTAAAACATGCATTTTATGTATTGCCTTTACTCCGCATCTCCAGCCAGTAAAACTCCTACTTCTGATCAACTGAAGCAATCCGTGATGTGAGCAGCGTTCTTCCGCCCAGCTGAAAGCGGAATCTGGCTGCCCAAGTCATGTTACTTCGGAAATTA
>NW_006191600.1:0-754 GCF_000334495.1 Tupaia belangeri chinensis | reverse complement strand
GGGCACACATGTACATGCACCTGGTGTGTTTATCAAGTCACTAGGGCTGAAATTCAAAGCACAGGCATGTGGGGTCCCAACCTACGTGGTGGGTCCTCTTGTAATTTAATTTTGAAGAAACCAGTTTGTTTGAGCAATAAAGTTTCTCAGAATCTGGACTTTACTAATTGCATCCATGATGCAGTTTATCATTTCTTCCTAACCTTTTAATTCTTTGTATACTCTTGGTTTATGAGGAGATTCGGTAAAATTTAGGTACGATTTTTTTTCTTTTTTTAAGCAAGAATAATTTTCAGGCTCTGTTCTCCCATTTAGAAGCACATAATGTCTTGTTGCATCTCTGAAATGCCAGCTGTCATTGGTGGTCAATGTCTAAATCCATTAATATAGAAGAGACTGCAAAAAAAGATACTCTTAATTCCGCAATAATTCTTCATTATGAGCTAGTGTGCTTTAAGAAGAAACAGTTCTTCATCTAATTATCTACAGCATAGTTTGTATAGAAAACGCAGAATAAATAATTGATTCATTTAGCTAATATGCATTTGACAAAGAATAACAAGATGGAAAACTCATCCTTTTGTGTATGAAGACTTATTTTAAAGTTTAGGAATTAATATTGCTTCAGACCTATATGGACAAAGCAATGGAATGGGTTAAGAAGTCCCATGACAGATGCTTATTAAAACTTTGAAATTTTTAGTTGAATTAATCAGCAACCAGATAAAGAACCAGAACAGCAATCCAGAGCTAG
>NW_006191599.1:0-754 GCF_000334495.1 Tupaia belangeri chinensis | reverse complement strand
TAAACAACTATGGATGCCCTTGTACACCTCATGCATTGAGTTTCTGTTCAGTACAAATTTTCTGGTGTATACTGTGACAATCTAGGAGTTTCTTTTCTATATGATTTTGTGCGTATCTGCTGTGAAGTTTTGAAAGTTTCTTATATTTAATTCATCAATACATTTCTCATTTGCATGAATTCTCTGATGCATAATGAGCTGTGACTTCCAGCAAAAGGATTCCCCACACTGAGTACATTTACAGCGTTTCTCTCCTGTATGTGTCCTCTGATGTGCACTGAGAATTGACTTCTGACGGAAGGCTTTTCCACATTCATTGCATCTACAGGGTTTCTCTCCTGAATGAGTTCTCTGGTGTACAATGAGCTGTGATTTCCTAATGAAGGTTTTCCCACGTTCACTGCATTCATAAGGTTTCTCTCTTATGTGCATCCTCAATATACAATGAGCCACAATTTCCCAATGAAGGATTTCTCACATTGACTGCATTTATAAGAGTTTTCTCCTGCATGAGTTTGCTCATGTACAATGAGTAGTGACTTCCAAATGAAGGCTTTCCACATTCATTACATTAGAATGGTTTCTCTCTTGAGTGAGTTCTCATATGTATAGTAAGGTATGATTTGCTACTAAAAGCTTTCCCACATTCACTGCAACCATAAGGTTTTTCCCCTGCATGACTTTGCTGGTCTTTTCTATTAAAGGCTTTCCCACATTCACTGAATTCATAGGGATTTTCTCCTGTGTGAATTCT
>NW_006191598.1:0-754 GCF_000334495.1 Tupaia belangeri chinensis | reverse complement strand
ATAAATAAATGAAGTTAAATAAAATAATAAATTTAAAAAGAGAGAAAATAATAATAAGTAAATACATTAAATAATTCTTTAAAAAATAATAAGGGTAATTAAATAACTGAAATGAATTTGCATCCTATGTAAGCCACCGTGGTCTGGATTCCTTTGTTACAGCAGCCAGACACAAACCCTAACTGTGCTGATCTGTTAGGGCTATAGCAGAACCCCAGGCTGCCTGGCTGGAACAGCAGTTCAGCCCGGTCAAGATATCAGCAGGGCTGGATTCCTCCAAGTCCTTCGTCCCCTGGCTTGCAGACAGCCGCCTGCCGGTGTCCTCGCAGGGTCCTCTGGGCACACACACGGCTGTGACCAAATCGCTTGTCCTTGCAAGGACTCCATTTATACTGGACCACGGCCCACCCTGACGACCTCGTGGAAAGCCTTCTCCCCGTGTGGTTGCGTCCTGAGACACTGGGCCTTAGACTTCAGTCTGGGCATAGCCCTAACAAACGTCTTCCCCTAATGGACATGCCAGGTGTCCTCGAGGGAGAGGAGGCTTGCTTGGAAACGAAGGGGAAGAGAGGTTCTTCTGGAATCCCAGGTGGTGCCCCTGAGCCGGAGATGCAGGAGGAGGTACTGCCAGCAGCGGGACCACAGCCCGCTCTCAGGTGGCTCCATGGAAGTGGCCAGGTCCACAAAGAAGTGCTTGCATCCTTCCATCCTCGTCTGCTGTTCCCGCACCCTGAGGAGACCAGCAGGGCAGGGG
>NW_006191597.1:0-754 GCF_000334495.1 Tupaia belangeri chinensis | reverse complement strand
AACCTCTCCAAAAAAAAAAGAAACAAAGAAACTGTCTTCAAGGAACAGAAAATTTAAGGAGCTCTCACAATGGTGGAAAATGGAGGGAGAAACAAAGGTACTTGGAGAAGACACGGGGCCTGAACAGCTGAGAAATATGCCTGAGTGCTGGCCCTTCACGCTCCACCCCAGGGAACCTGTGAGGTCCATGGCTGCCTCATAAACCTTGCTGACCAAGAGCTCACACAGTGCCTGTTGATGGTATAAACTTAACAAATGCTTACAAACCCAAATACAGTACTGGAGAAGCTTTAAGAAAGAATAATGTCTGCCATGAAAAATACCTGAATTCTTTAACAATGATACAACTGCAATTGCCTACTTGTATTTAAAAAAAAGGGAGTTGATTTAATTATTTTATTATTAAACAACTTACACAGCATTTCTCACATGCTGGCGTCATAACCATCCTGACAAATCTTGAAAAAATAAAGTAGTTGTATGACATTTGAGGCTCCTGCTGAGAAAGTCTGGGAGTAGAACAGGGAAAAGAAACAGTGTTAAGGCTAAGGTATTCAAGAAGGACTCTCCGGGAACCCTTGATGGCAGTACAGACTCAGAGGTCTCAGCTCTTGGGACTTTTTCGTTCCTCACTGTCCCACCAGAGACACCTAGGAGTAACTGTGTGCTAGGCCATGTGCTCAGCAATGATATTCAAGTCTCATCTCTGACTAGACCCTGCTCCAATTGAGAGACAGTCAGACATAGTGCTAAA
>NW_006191596.1:0-754 GCF_000334495.1 Tupaia belangeri chinensis | reverse complement strand
GCACGTGGGGTCCCGCTGGTTCACTGCACGTGTGCAGCAGGGGTCCGGCCTCTCCACCGGTAACAGGGAGAGCCGTACATCACTGAGCACAGGTAGACGCTCAGTATTTGTGGGAGAAACGTGTTTCTAAAACGTGTACGAATCAAGTTCTGCTATAATCTGTGTTATTTCCAGGCTTAAAACACCTGTGAGTACATAAAACACCATCATTTCAGCTGTTTTTTTACTCCGTTTGTCAGTAAAACAAACACCCGACTTTCAGATTCCTGGCAGGTGACTTTTTTTTCTTTTGCAAATATCTGAGGAGTGTTTGCTTCTTAAAATGACTATCATAAATCTTTTTATAATAAAAAATACTTAAGAATAAATGTTATATTCTGCAAATGTTTTTGTACCATTAAATTTAGACTTTACTGAACTTGAGTCATTTAATCTACTTCAATTAAACTGTCTTTAAACTACCAAAAAAAAAGAACTTAGTATGCAAGTAACATAAATAAGAATGTTATGGAATGTTTACCTGCTTCAGGGAATGGCCTATTTAACCTTCTCAGAGAACACACTGAGGTCACAGGTCGAGGCAAACACGGCTGATGCTTCGCCATGTTAGTAATCACAAAGGCCCTCGCAAGTTCTTCGCCTTCCCAAATCTGAGAGGGAGTTCTACATTAGACGGACAGTGAGACCTAAAATCAATCTTCCCACCACGAAAAGCTCTTTTTTTGTTGTTTTTTAAAGTATTTTTTGCAATAGG
>NW_006191595.1:0-754 GCF_000334495.1 Tupaia belangeri chinensis | reverse complement strand
CCTTTTTTGTTTCTCTTCTAGAGCGCTCATTTTTCTCTCAGGATGCTCAGAGGAAGAATGTCTTTGTGAGCTCTCGCCACTTTCTTATTTTGCATTCATGTTCAGAACCTACCTCTACAATTCCACTATAAGCAATGCAGACAAAGGTCACCAACAGTCTCATTTTTCAAAGTCTAACAGAAATTGTCAGTGTTGCATTGACCACATACTGGTTCTTGAGTTTCTGAATATTTGCGCTTGTTTTGCATTTCTTTTGTCCGTGTTTTCTGGGCTGCTTGGCATTCCTCGGTGTTCTCTCTTCCTTTGACCCTTAGCTTTGTTGCTGACTCCTCTTCCTCTCTCTGCTGCTTACATACTAATGTCTTCCCCACCCTGGCCTGGACGTTTCCTTGGCTTTTCTCTCTCCTCATTTTAAATATTATTCATTTGTGATCATATTCATTTTCATGGTTGGATGAACTCTTCAAACTGATATTCTGTAGATATTTTTAATTCAACGTATTTAAAATTAGATGACTCTTTCCTATAAATATAGACTTATTAAGAGGGAAAATATTTATAATAATTTTTAAAGTTCTTTTATGTGCTTAATACTTGAAGAGAAAGGAAAACCTGGCCCAGCCTTTCTGGAACAGTGATAATGCCCTGCAAGGCTGGAAGCACTACAACTAACTGCCGGTTCAGATCCCGGTTCAGAAGTGTGTGCTTTTTCCATCATAAAAGGGAAAAAAAAATGTGTGTGTGTGTGTGTGTG
>NW_006191594.1:0-754 GCF_000334495.1 Tupaia belangeri chinensis | reverse complement strand
GTAGCACCAGTTAGGGTCCTTGTGACCTGCGGTGGAACACTGGTTGCTAGGAACCTCTGTTGTGGGATTGGAATTGCACGTCACTCTTTGTGCTTTTTGCAGTTCTGACCTCCTTTTACTCTCCACCTATCTTTAAATCAATACTTTTTGTCTTATACTACTCCCTTGGTACCTTTTCTGCTAAATTGCTATGGGTCATATTGAGTTTAAGTAATTCGTGTTAAAGTGCTAAACCACCTGATAGATTACCATTTACAGATGGTGAAATGGCCATTTTTCACACATTCTCGTACACTACTGATCATTAGCACGTTGAGGCACGATAGATAGAAGGTTGGTCCAGAAGGTAGTATATTTTCATCAGTGATTATTAAGGTATCCATAGGTTATTCCATAGCAATCGCAGCATTTTCTCTGACTTTGGTTTGCCTGATAATTGATGTCAGAGAATAATGAAGTTCACATGTTTCAAAAACTTATTTGGGCCCCACCAAGTAGTGTATAAAATATGTGTTACAGTGGAATGTATACTGCTAATACACATTGTATGTTTCTATATCTAAAGTAACATAGGCAAAGAAAGAATGAACATACTCACTGCACTTAAGAATTCACTATGTTCCACGTAGAAATTGATTTCTGAGTTGCAGCAGTTAGACCTGTTAAATAATATTCAAATAATGGCAACCCAACTAACCCAGTTTTCAAAGGTAATAAATTGCTAGAGAGTAAAATTTTCTGATTCCAAATTATT
>NW_006191593.1:0-754 GCF_000334495.1 Tupaia belangeri chinensis | reverse complement strand
GCCTATGCAAACCTGAATAAGCCATGTCACCACTCTGAGCCTGTTCTCTGTTATAAAGTAGGGGCAGTGCCTGGCCTATAACAGCTGTGGACCCAGGCTGGTAACTGAGGCTCTCCCATCGTGTCTGGCTCCTGGCAGGCTCGGGTAGGGGTGACTGTTAGGATGACTGTATCCCCACTCATGGCACAGCGTAGGCGCTGTAAGAACATGACTTCTCTCGTCAGCCTTCTGAAGAAGGACTGTTATTCCCCACGCAGGGTGTGAGCAAAGGAAGGTTAACCAGCATGGCATCTGGCGCCTGCCAGGAGCCAGACACCATGGGAGAGCCTCAGTTACCAGCTTGGGTGCATACCACAGCCTCGCAGGGAGGCGCTGTCAGAGCCCTCATCAAAGATGAAGACAGGAGGGTGGCCCTGTAGCCTAGCAGATAAAGGAAGCCTGATCCTGCATGGCCAATTGAGATTGGAACCCCAGTCCCAGCAGCTCGAAAAACGTTGGGCACGTGTGTGTCCCAAATCCCAGCTGGATGGAGGAGGGAGAGCAGGGATTACGGTGTGGCCACGCCCATGAGGGGTGCTTTCCCCCTCCCCTCTCTCTATGAAGCACCTGTGCCTGCAGGTAAGGAAAGAAAACTGTTTTCTAAATGCCAGGAGGCAGACGGAGGGAAAGTCTGGTGTCACTGTTATTGTTCTTATCTGGCATGGTGGCTAAGATACTAGACTCCCATATGACTGACCTCAGTTCGAGTCCTGGA
>NW_006191592.1:0-753 GCF_000334495.1 Tupaia belangeri chinensis | reverse complement strand
CATAGCCATTACGCCAATTGCTGGTCCCTTGCTTTGCTTTCCTGAGGAGGTCGAACATTTCGTCCATGTGTTTATAGTCCCTGCTATCAAGGAGAGAGGCGGGCGTGTGAATAGACATGGTGAGGTTAGACGTGTACCCGACTGGCTGTGTGAAATACAGCGAGGACTACCCTATGCTCATTTCTTTCCGGGTGTCAGGTTCGTGCTTCTGGCTATTCCATAGGCTCCGTCGGTGCAGAGACACTTTCTTTGCATCCCCATGAGGCACAAAGTAGACCGTGTATAGACCAAGAAGTGGTAGGGTTGAGGATGGGGACATCACAGACCTGGGCCCTGAGACACAAAGCAGATGCTAACAGGACCAGGTGTCAGTGGGGCCTTTGATTCGATGGGCCCAGCTTCCTACGTGCCCACTTCCTGCACAGCACCGTGCCGGATCCTTGGGGGAGAACAGGAAGCTCTGGGGGACAGGACAGTGATGCCCTCTGACCTCAGAGCCTTGTCGGAGACTGAGCTGCTCTGGGCTGTTCAGGGGAGTAGGAAGTCCAAGGAGATTGCCTAGGGGCAGGGAGACTTAACTTGGAACTCAGCCTTCCAGAGAGACGAGGGCTTCAGGGAGGCTTTTCTAAAGGGAGTAGAGAGGGATGCGGATTCTGAGGGGAGGCTCTAGCAAGGGCTCGTAGCAGACCTCTGCCAGAGCTGGAGTGGGCCACGGGCTGGGAAGTAGGAGAGCTGCGAAGATCTGACAGGAGC
>NW_006191591.1:0-753 GCF_000334495.1 Tupaia belangeri chinensis | reverse complement strand
AGAAAAAATTCTTTGCAGTGGGCCCAGGATCAGCGTTCCACGTGGAGGACAAAATGGGGCGACATTTTGTAAAAGGAGGAGGTGAGGATGCCATTGTCGTGCAAGCCCTCGCTGGTTCTAACTGTTGGAGAGCCGAGCTGCAGATGCTCTGTGAGTTCGGAGGGAGGGAGAGCCGTGATTGAGGCCCTCCGCCTGCACTTAGCCCAGCGGCCATTTCTTGGGGAATATTGATCAAAAGTACTCACCTCTGTCATCCGAGGAGCATAATGCAGTCCCCGAGTATTCACGGAAAAAGCCTTTTCTTTGCCAGGCTATTTTCTGAAGTCAAAAGGATCCTTTCAGGATCTATAATAGCAAGCCCCTTCCCACTTCACACCCTCAGTGAGCCACATACTCCAATTTCCAGACCCCTGCGACCCCACGCTGAGGAGGAGGCTGACGACAATGACCTCTTCACATAAAGTACTCTAGGTCTGACGCAACAGGCATGATGGCGGGGGTGGGGGGGGGACATGGAAATGGAAGATTAAAAGTTATACCTGGGGCCCAGTCCAGCCCGGGACTGGTGTTTGGGTGACCTGAAGGGCCAGAGGCCGCACTTGGACCTGGTCATTTACAGGATTAAAATTAACCAAAAAATTTGGTTGCTGATGGTTCCGAACAAATACAGTCCTTCATAGTTGAGGTATGTCATTTTGAAGACAGACATGCGAGTTTTATCTTTCAGAATCAAGGAAGCCTTTGGGAAGTCTG
>NW_006191590.1:0-753 GCF_000334495.1 Tupaia belangeri chinensis | reverse complement strand
CATAATAGCTGAAATGCTTTTTCTTCTTTCGTAAATTCAAAATAATTTTACCCCTTAATTCATGTAATGGAACAAAATGCAGAAGCATTCAGTATGCAAGTTTACATGTCTTGAAAAATACCTAATATAATTTCACAATAATGGCCTTTCTAGACCTGTGCCTGCGGAGAACACTCCCACTAAGGAAAACACAGACATACAGATAATAGGGCTCCCAAATGTTAAGGAAGTTCTTATTCATTGAAAAACTTTTCCTTACACTTATCACTTATGAGGCCCTTATATTAAACTAGAAATTGTATAGTTACTATAGACACATCTTAACTTAATTTTCACATAACCTTCTGTAGTTAGTATTGGTAATATTACAATGTAAGAGATAAAGAACTGAGGGGAGTGTGGGGGTGGACAGGGCGGCTGCCATTTCTAAAACGGGATCAGGTCAGATCCAAACCCAGAAATGATGGCTACAGAATCCAATCTTCTGTACTAACACATTTACCAGAGAGCTGGCAAGCAAGAGAAAGAGTATTCATCAATTAGAGAGTTATCCTAACAGTTCACATGTTCTTCTTGATCCAAATGTAGATTCCTCTGTAAAGTTCTAATTCTGCCAGTGTGGGTGATTTTCAATACACAGAATAGCAATTGACTTTTTTTAAAATCTGTCTTATCCTGATTATTGCCTTTTCTGGATTGTAAGTCTTAGAGAAGCACAAAGGTGTGGCTTTATTGTGCCTCTTTGATCTTTTG
>NW_006191589.1:0-753 GCF_000334495.1 Tupaia belangeri chinensis | reverse complement strand
AATTAGAGATGTAGATACATAGCAGGGATAAAAAAGCAGAGTTTATCAGCAGAGGAAAGGAAGCAGAACTCCCAAGCAGGGAGGAGGTCCCAAAACAGTGACCAAAGAGGAGCTAAAGTGAGGGGTTTTAATCTAGCCCTCTGAGCAATGAGCTGGCTCTGATAACAAAGTGAGATTTAGAAAATAGTTACATGGTAATCTAAGTAATTTATTATTTATTCTTTGTAAAGTCAGCAGACTACAGAATTAATATGTCTTGTTAGAATTTAGTTAGCAAATATGAAATTTTACCCTTAGTTGTTTTTTGAGCCCTAGTGCAGGCAGCTCTGTGTTAAAACTTAGCCACTGTGACCCCATCTTGGGTTAAGCTTATTATGTCTTCTTTTGGACTTTACACCCTACCAATGTATGTCCCAAGTCTACCTCCTACTTCAAATAGACAAAAGCAGAATCTAAGCATGAAGAGATCAAGTCTTGATGACTTCTTTGGAGTCACTGAACTCATCCAGATTCACAGACAGTATCCCTGCTAATGTTTTGATTCTATGAATCCATAACTTCTCGTCTTGAAGCCAACTTACAACTGGAGGAGTCCTGGCAAGCTGTCCAAAATGTTTGCCTAGCCTGCCCATGCGGTATTTTCCCTCATGCTACATGAAAAGCCAAATTAAAATTCAATGTTTTTCTGCAAGCTTGGACTCAGAATAATGGAAATCCGTTATGTGTTTCACATGTTTGATGGCACCAACCTTG
>NW_006191588.1:0-753 GCF_000334495.1 Tupaia belangeri chinensis | reverse complement strand
CATGACAGTGGAGCTGGAGGCAGATGGGTACCTGATGGGAGGAAGGGCTCTTTGTCTAGAGGGTCTAGTGACAAGGCAGGCTACTCAGCTGAGTCCGGCGACAGGACCCTCTGCTCCTCAGATACGGCAACAGCGTTTACCGGAGGTAGAACGGGGCATGGGGCCCATCTCATTGGCCAGATGGGCTTCCTCCCCACCAGGGAATCGAACTGGGGAAACCTGAGAGTAAGGCCCGAGCTCTGAGGCTGTAGGCCTCCATGCCAGGGGCCCATCAGTGGTGAAGAGGGAGGCAGGTGTCCCCGTTGACGTAGGAACATTGGGTGCAGGGGTAACCAGGCCCAGCACCTGCAGGGGACATGAGTTCTTGTCTCACGCCCAAGAAGAATTAGAGACGTGGACACGGAGAGGGGACAGCAAGCAGAGTTCATGAAGCGGGAGAAGGAAGAGCAAAACTCAAGCAGGAAACAGGTCCTGGAAAAATGTCTCAGAGGGAGAACTGAGGCCAAGGGGTTCTACCTTGGTCAGGAAGGGCTCTGTCTGTAAGTGTCCTAGGTGGGGTTTGTGCATGCGTCTTGCTCGTGGTGCGTTTCCCTCGTGACCCATGCCGAATGGGTCCGGCTAGTCTTCTCCTAATTTTGGAATGAGTACCAAGGGCAGAAGATTCTTTGTTTAGAAGTTTTGGGCCATAAGAGACCATTATCTTTTTCCCAGAATATGATGGTCCTGGGAAAAAGCCTTTGTTTTAGGTCTAGG
>NW_006191587.1:0-753 GCF_000334495.1 Tupaia belangeri chinensis | reverse complement strand
TGTTTTTTCAAACTTTTATGTCTTTTATTTGATTTTCCTCTTAATTGTGCTGTACAATGTTCAATAAAATTGATGGCAGTTGACTTCTTTTCCTATTCCCTATCTCAAAAGCAATATGTTCATGGTTTCACTTCCAATGTTATTAGCTGGTATGTATGAAATATCATTTATCAAAGTAATGAATACCTTTTTATTTATAATTGGTGAGATATGTTAGATCATGAATTGATGCAAACTTTAGCAAACATTTCTTCTGGATTTATGTTGCATAATTTTATCAAATACTTTATTCTACATTTAACAAATTAATTAATTACTTGATTCCTTCCAGTCTTCTAAGGTTATATATATCAATTTTGCTAATGTTACTGATATTTAAACAACCTCACATTCCTGGACCATGACTTTAGTCATAGTGTATCATCCTCTCAATGTACTGCTGAATACATTTAATAATATTTAAGACCTGTCTAATTTTAACTCTTCCTACTTTCCTTGGCAGACACAGGTATTAGTGTTACATTATCAACAGGAAACAAATCAGAGTGTATCTCCTTTTTCTATTTGCTATGAGAATCTCCATGAACACGGAATAATTTTTTTGCAGAATATTTTATATTATTTAGCCATAAAGTTATTGGGCTTAGAAATTATTCATTGAAGAGTCTTTTGTTACTGGTCCCTTTTATTAAAACTCATAGGACTGAGTTACCCACCTCTTCTTTTTTATTTTTTAAGAATTATTTTATTGAA
>NW_006191586.1:0-753 GCF_000334495.1 Tupaia belangeri chinensis | reverse complement strand
ACTGATATGCATGGTAATCATGCCGGGAAAAGCAATGTTGTACACCGTAAAGGTAAATGTGAATAAATGTAAGTTAAAATAAAAAATTTAAAAACATAAAAGGAAAGCTTCATTTGGTCCTGAAATGCATGGGAAAAATTCATCTTTCATGACCTCTTATGACCACAGGCCAGCTGAGTCATGGTGGCCCATCCCACCTAGCTCAGTAACGGCATATTAACGTGAAGCTCATGTTTAACGGGCATCTCATTAGAAGCTGTATCAAAGGACACCATGCTTTTATGTCACTTATTCTGTTGTTAGATGCTTAGGTGGTTCCACAACACAGGAAAGTTTTCTTATCTTCTCCCTCCAAATATGACAAATATTCATTATGCACCTGTATAGGCACACAAGGTCTAAAATTTTTCCTCTCTCCTTTTTCTCCATGAACAGTTAGGATGACCCATGTAAATTACGAAACACATCATACTTCAGTGCTAGAGGCAATTGAAAGCCTTCCATTGGCTTCAAGATAAACTCCTTCATGAGCGGCCCTTCTTATCTGGTTTCTGCCTATCCCCCTTCTGTAATGGAACTCAGAAGTTCTGGTACAGAATATACCTCAGAAGCATGCAACGATGTTTGATTCTCCTGAAGTTCACTGTTCTTTCATCTCAGGGATCTTGATCATACAGTAGTTCTTTCTGTTGGGAAGTTCTTGCTTTTCTCACCTCACAGAGTTGTACATCTATTGTAGTTGATATGGACGTA
>NW_006191585.1:0-753 GCF_000334495.1 Tupaia belangeri chinensis | reverse complement strand
TTTTTTTCTTTCTTTATTTGCTTTTATTTCTTAATTTACATTGAATCATTATACATCTTTGTAGAAGCACAATGTGGGTTTTCAAAGCATCCATGCTGTACATGTCAATCAAGTCAAGGATATGACCACTCCGCTTCCCTGTCTTTCTGCTCTATCCTCTACGGTCTCATTTAAGTCCCTGCCAAGACTCTATTTCAGATCATGTGAGTTAGGACACAAGTACCTTCCATTGTCAGGTTTGTGTAGATGACAGTGTTCCTCTCTGAGCATTTTTCCAATTCCTGCCTTTATTTTCTTGCGAAGTTCTGTGTCTATTAAATCCCCCACTGGAAATTCCATGGTGCCTTGCATTGTTTTTCTTGCACCATCATTTTAATGCTGACTTGCTGGCTTCCTGATTGTCTGGTCACTCAAATTTCTACACATAGTGAAGTCTCAATTAAAGGTATATCTTAAAGACATTTTCAATTAAAATTAGAGGAGGCCAGTGTTTTGGACTAAGCTTCTACACTAGGCCCTGACAGACTTGGCTAAAATTCAACATGGAGTCACTATGTCTTCCGCATCACCAAGCCAAAGCCATCTCCTCATCCAGCCTTCCACAGAAGCCAGGAGAGAGAGAGAACAGTTTCCCAAACAGGCCAGTTTCAGTCAGCATGATAATGAAGTCCTCTACTTTAATTCTCTCTCTTTTTTATTAAGATTTTTTTTTTTCCTATAGGGTGCAAATCCTCAACAGAGAGACAGAGAAAC
>NW_006191584.1:0-753 GCF_000334495.1 Tupaia belangeri chinensis | reverse complement strand
GGCAGGGAGGGCAGTCTGTGGGGCCTGTGCAGGGCAGGAGCAGGTGAGCTGGAGGAACTGAATAAAAACAGATGAGGCCATATCCCTGGGGGGATGAGGTGGTGCAAGCTGATATGCAAAGTTAAAAGGTGATCAGGTATGAATGTGTTGCATAATCTGGTTACTGTGGGCACAATGGCACAGAGGCACAGGGAGAGTGGGAGTGGTCACAGGAGATCCCCTCTTAGGAGGCTACTCCTGTAATCGGGGTGAAAGATTGTGGAAACCGGGGCTAGGGTAATTGTAGTGGTGTTGGAAAGAACTGGATGGTTTTGAGAGATACTTAAAAGGTAGATTCTGCTAGTTTGGCAGTTAGAGGTGGAGGATGGCTCCTGGGTTCTTGGCCTTAGTAACCAGAGTGGGGTACCATCTTCTGAGTTGGGGACGCCAGACAAGCAAGTTTTTGGAGGAAAGATGTAGACTTGGACAAGTCAGGTTGGGTGCCTATGGGATACCAAGAGAAGGTTAAGGACAGAAGCTCTAAGGAGAAGTCTGGGGTAATGATAGAAATGACTGGATCCTGGGGAAAGTCATGACATATTTTTGCATGGAGAAAGATGACATGACTTTTCCAATGACCCAGTAGGAAATCAGATCATTGTAGAAATTGAATCCTAGGGAGGCGACATCTAGGGAGGTAGTGTAAAGTGAGGAAGGAAAGGAAGGGAAGGAAGATTGATCAAAAATATCCATGTTTATTGCAGCATTATTCAC
>NW_006191583.1:0-753 GCF_000334495.1 Tupaia belangeri chinensis | reverse complement strand
ATAACCATTACGCTAACTGCTGGTCCAAAGATATAACTTCTTACCAAAATGAAATTCAGTATGATTCCTTTATGGTCTGAATTTATTTCATTTAACAAGGACTATGTTTTCCTAAAACTTGATCTGGTATGCAAATGTAAGGCTTGTTTGAAAAACTGAAGACACTTTGGTACAACGCATGTACCACCGCACCCCGTTAATGGCGTCTCCACAAGCTTCACATCGCGGTACTTTATTACAGGAAACTACGCAAGACCTGTGACTACTTTGGTTACATAAAGGCTGACGTGACAGCTGCCTCAGAGCCTGCCGTCCTGCTCAGTGCCCGTCTAGCACATGTCCCCGTGACCCTCAGTACGTTAACCCTGACCACACCTGGCACCGCTATCTTCCCGCAGGGTAGAGGTCCTGCGGCGGGAAGACGTGAAGAGGCGCTCAGTGTACTTGAAAGTGCTCTTCAACCACAAGGAGGTCTCCAGGACAGTCAGTCGGCAGCTAGGAGCAGACTTCCGAGTTCACTTTGGACAGATTTTTAACTTGCAAATACTCAACTGGCCAGAGAGCTTAACACTGCAGGTACGTGTTTTAATTATACTCACCGTCTCGAGAATTTGGGGGTTATTGAAAGTATGAGATGGTTTTAGACCACCGATTAGGTTTCTTCATATATTCTCAAAGGGGACAGGTCAGCCTCTCCTTGGCGTGTCTGAGGGTATTGGCAGGAAGAGCTCTGTTGCTCTGCTGTCTTCTGAA
>NW_006191582.1:0-753 GCF_000334495.1 Tupaia belangeri chinensis | reverse complement strand
GTGAGGTTCTGGGCCCCCATGGTTTGAAATACGCCATATTTGGAGAAGCAGGAGCTGTCCAAGCCCCTGAGCTCCACTGGATGCTGTGCTGTGTCCTCGCCAGGTCAGTTCTCTCACAAGTGATGGAAGCTGAAGTGAGGCAGGCCTGGAGGAGGAAATGAGCAGTCTGAGTGCCCACCTCAAGAAGGCGACCATCTGACCAGTGCCTGGACTGGTCAGAATGGACCCGGAGGGCTGGGTGGGAGTGCGTGGCTGGTGGAAGAATGGAAGCCTAAGGCAGGGACTCAGCCAGGACCCATCGTGTGGCTAAGACTAGGAGGACACAGGATGCCACACCTGGTACAGCAACAAAGTACCGCAAACTTAGGATGGGGCTCCAAATCTGGACTTTTCTCAGGCACCCTAAATGGTTCTGGACACCAGAAGGCCCTGGAACTAGAGAGGTGGAGAAATGACTGTCTGAAAGACCGCCATTCTCCAATTGCCGATCCCCGGCTTGCCTGCCCAAGCCATGTTTCCTGGCTGAACAGGTAATATCCTGGCTTGTTTAGAAAGTCTGGTTCCTCCCTTGTCAGGGCTGTGGGTAACTGATTAGCCCTGACCCCTGAATCCAAGTTTAAACTTGAAGCTTCACTAGCACTCTGCCACAGTTCTACAACCGGGTCATTCCCAACTCTCAGAATCTCATGAAACATCCTAGAACTCCCTAACTGCCAGACACTGTGATGTGGGGAGCCAAAGAGGAGACGTGAG
>NW_006191581.1:0-753 GCF_000334495.1 Tupaia belangeri chinensis | reverse complement strand
CCCTGGTTCACATCCTGGGGCCTCCCTGTACATGCTATCTGCGATCCAGGCTAGCAAAGACTGGGGATAGCCATGGTGTGAAGACCTTGTTGGGGGTGCCCCTCCAAAAGAAAGAAACTTTAAAAGAGGAAACATCTAGACAGACAGGAGGAAAACCACAAGGCTTTCAAAGATCTCCAAACCACCAGTGCTCGACACCAAGGAAAGCAAGGGTTTAATGAAGGAAAGGGGAGCAGTGTTTTATTATATGTCCAATAGCTGAGAGGCTGGAGGGAATTAGGACAGCCTAGGTATGGAGGTTCCAAAGAGGAATGTCCAAAGGGGGCTAGAGATTAGGAGAAAGGTCATCTCAACAGAGGTGGCAGTGAAAGTTTTCTTCAGAAAACAGAGTTGACTGGGGACTGAGCTGTCATGGGAGATCTCGCAGGAGCCAGGAGAGCCATTGGAAAACAAGAGGAGGTGAAGATTATGTCCTTCAGAGACCTCGCAGATTGGGCTGTCAGAGGGTTGCCGGGGAAAACGTTTATCAAGCATGAAATGAAACTTCCAGGCTGTTGTGGGAGCAGGTGAAGAAAGATGACCCCAGTCTCCGTCAGAACGTCCAGGCTCAGAACCAGGATAGAAGGCCCAGGTGCCAGGGTTACCAGCAAAGCAGGAGGGCCTTGCATGGTAGTGGTGACAGGAGGTATATGGGGATGCTAAGCTCAGGGCGTAAAAGGCAATGAGGGGGAGCCAGCAGTTAGCGTAATGGCT
>NW_006191580.1:0-753 GCF_000334495.1 Tupaia belangeri chinensis | reverse complement strand
GTGAGTTATTTAACCTCTGCCCCTGAGTTTCTTTAAAATGAGATTTTTATTATTATTATCTTATTGTGTACCTTGGCGTTCATATGTACGAAGTGCTCCGAATAGTGCCGGGTGTGCCATGCACTTGCTGTTACTATATAGAGACCAGGAGGCGTGAGGCAGGAGCAAGTCTTTGCTCCCAAACTTGCAATCTTCCTTTCCCACCAGAGCCCACGTGGAGCCAGTCTGCCAGAGAGAATTGTACCTGCAGCGTCCCAGCCCCAGCCCCACAGAGGGAGCAATGTGGTCGAGCCAGGATGGGCAGCTGGAATGTGGAGAGTCTCGGAGGGGGAGCGGACGGTAAGGCTGGACTGGAGCCTGGGAAGTTAGGGCTCAGCGGAGGAACAGGCAAGTGGCAGCTATTGACGACAGGGCCAGGACAGATGGGAAAACATGAGAGGCCAGGGACCCTGTGCCTGGTCAGTGTCTAACAAGTGGAGCACAGTCTCTGACGTTCAGAAACCCAGGCAGGCCAGCAGCACCAGGGAAATCGCCAGGGACAGTGGTCCCCACCACTGTGCAGGGAGGCAAAGATGAAACTGGATGGAGAGAATGCCTGAGACCTAGGGACATTGGGGACCCTGTCAGGGTCCCAACACCTAGACTGGAGGACCAGCAACCAAACAGAAGGCCAGTCACAGGAATGGCACGGGAAACAGCGGGTGGGCTGCTGAGAGAGCAGTAGAGAGGCTGGGTCTCCTTCCCACAGCTCTC
>NW_006191579.1:0-753 GCF_000334495.1 Tupaia belangeri chinensis | reverse complement strand
AAAAAAAAAAAAAAAAAAAAGAAAGTCACATAGAAAGAATATTGTGTATCCCAAACAGCAAAATTTATTTTGCCAGGGCAAGTACAGATCACTACAGACAAAACAAAGTAGCCTGTTCGAGTGATTAGCTACAGTGGAAGGAAAATAATGGAAGGGGGGTATGGGCTTCATGGGGAAGAGTTGCTGTGTTGAGCCACTTGAAGTCTTCTATGTTTGATTTTTTTCAACTTATCAGAATGGTCATTTCATGTAGTACAATACGTCAGTGAACAAAAAAAGATTTTCATTGTTCAGTAATGATATTTTCTAAAAGAGAAATGAAATGAAGTAGATCCTTGGCACATGTGATTCCAAAAAAGAAATGGTAAGTAAAATGCAGCCTTCTCTGTAAAACCGCGTTGCCTCGACAGTCTCATCAGGCAATTTCATCCCGCTGGGTTTGTTTCTAGATATTACTGGAGAATGGTCCAAAGAGCAGAAGAGCCTACGCACCACCAAGGACAGAAAGCCAGTCCACGTGGGAACTAGCGACTAAGTAGATTTTTCTTCGTGACTTCAAAACTACCAATAACTGTTACATAACTGAAAGGTGCTGATGCTTGCCCAGGTAATGACAGATTCCTGCAGCTGATAGATTTCAGGGACATACATTTTTGTTTTCTTTTAAGAGAGAAAGTTTTCCTCTGTGATTTTCTCCCAAGGTGCTTGCAAATGTGGAAGGGACCCAAAGGGATGATGAAGAAAGCGCTTCCT
>NW_006191578.1:0-752 GCF_000334495.1 Tupaia belangeri chinensis | reverse complement strand
AAAGAAAGAAAGAAAGCAGTTGTACATAGCAGTGGTGGTAGCGGGTAGCGATGTCAGTGATGGTGGGGATGGTGGAAGTGGGAGTTAAGGTGGTAAAAATGGACAAACGGGAGCAGAATCTGCATGGTAATTCCTCTACTTCCTACAATCTTCCTGCATTTTAGAAAAAGCAGGCAGATGAGGGACAAAGTGTTTGTGCCTTTCAGACACAATTCCTCCTAAGGGACCAGGAGAATTTCACTACGCATTCCAGTCCCTCCAGCCTAAATCAGACTGGAGCTGCACAGGACTCCGTGCAACCCAGTAAGCACCGAGCCAGGCTCTGGGTCAGGGCCCTCCATGTGACAGGAAGTTAACACGTGCGTTCTCTCATCCCTTCCTTTTCCTCCAGAGCACTTTCCTTCCCATGCACAGTGCCACCTCCTTGAAGCTCTCCCTGCTTTCTCCCCATCTCTCTTTCTGCTCTGAAGACCTAACTTCTTGGTTGCCATTACTGGGGATCTCCCACTCAGGAAGTCCAAAGTGACCAACAAAAACATGGATATTTTTCATCAGTACAAACCCAAAACTCCCTTCTGCCTTACTCCCAAATGACTATGACGAATTCTTCACCATTCAGAGAACGAAGTCTAACAACCACACTGAGCCTCGTAAATGTAAAACCAAATTGAATTTAGAACAGAAGTGTCAAGAATTGCATGATGGTTACCAGCAGATGGCCTAATGGTTGAGTTGCTGGACTCCCACATAGT
>NW_006191577.1:0-752 GCF_000334495.1 Tupaia belangeri chinensis | reverse complement strand
GTTATACCATCTGGTGGTCCCCAGAGTCTGAGTTTTCAAAGGCTGGGCAGCGCCTGGCACAGGGATTCAGCGATCAAGAAAGCCATGAAGAGTTACTAACCGGCTTTTTCCCAGGGTCTGAAATAACCCAGAAGTCCAACAGCAAGGCCCATCACACCGAGCAGGCTCGCAGGCAGCCAAGGAACCAGATGGTTGCTACCGGCAGGGGTGGACAAGACCCGAGGACCTGGTTGGGGAGGGATGTGGGTGGCCATGAGCATTGGGGGTGACATTCAGAAAGGCATCCCAGGGGTTAGAAAGGTCAGCATTAGGGGAACCGTGGGGCTTGGAGGAACTTTGTAGATGGGAATGAGAGATGGCCTGAAGGATGCCAAAATGGACGGGTCACAGCAAGATGACCATGGCACCCCTCCCCCCCAGTGCCGTCCACTGTGTGGACATTGGTGTGTCCCTATTGGGTTCCGTGACAGATCCTCCAGTCAGGGCCCGTGGTCAGTCATGCAGGACCTGCTGTGAGCCCAGCATTGTGCCGGGTGTGGGAGGAAGGCACAGAGGCGTGAGCTCTGACCCCTGCCAGTGTGCTGGGCTCAGGTCCTGGTGGGGGGCAAGACGCACCGTCCAAGGAGAGCATCTGGGGCTCACTCCTTTCTCTGGAGACGCTGTTCTCAGCCTCACAGGAGTAGTTGCCGGCATCCTGCTCTGACTTCACCGGGAAGAGGAAGGAGGCTGCTCCTCCCTGGGGAGCCGAGTGG
>NW_006191576.1:0-752 GCF_000334495.1 Tupaia belangeri chinensis | reverse complement strand
ATAACCATTATGCCATCTGTTGGTCCCTGTGGAGGAAGGAGTTTGGCTTGCAGGCAGAGCACTAGGAGGGGACTGGTTTTCTCCTGAGCAGCTGGCTTGGGATATGGCTGGGTGCCCCCTGGAATTTGCTAGAATCTTCATGTGCCACTGTTACCCAAGGGGTTTCTTTAACAATGCTTCCCAAGGGATTTCTGGTCCCAGAGCATGTCTAGTGTGTGTGTGTGGGGGGGAGAGGGGGTAGGTGGTTAAAAGGAACGAGCCACCGTCCCAGCTGGTCACGGGGTTTCCCTTCTACCTGGATAGGGGTTCGAAGTCCAAGATCATGCTTGAGAGGGTTGGGAACCTTTCTCTAGAACTCTTTGGGTGCTGTTTATTACAAAAACAAGACAGGATCATTGTAGGACATGAGCAGAGATGGATGGCTAGATAGATAGATGACAGACAGACAGACAGGCAGGCAGGTAGACACACGTCATTCTGAATTACCATCCAGCAGATTCTGCGGCAGTTAACCACAACTGAAATGGTCAGACGTAGTTAATGTTTATTGAACACTTGCTAAATGTTTTACAGGGTTTATCTTACTTCACTTGCTCACAGAACTCTTCTCAGGAGAGATTCGAATTTCGGACTTTGTGCTCATAAACACTTAGGCCTGAATCATCCGGTCTTCCATCTACCATCCATCCGCTTTCTATCCATTTTCCGTCCTCCAGCCACCATCCACCCATCTGTCCACCCATCCGTCCACC
>NW_006191575.1:0-752 GCF_000334495.1 Tupaia belangeri chinensis | reverse complement strand
ATAGGAAAGTCCAAATTACTTGTCACTAGTAGATAGAAACTATAAAAATAAATAGTATAGTAGAGCCGGCCTGGTTGTGTAGTCAGTAGCAAACTGGTCTGCAGTGCTGGAAGCCACGTGGGCTACTGTGGGCTTAGATGCTGGGGTCAGCTTGAAAACACACTGGGTATGTGCACACCTACCTAAGAACCTGATGGGTTGGAAGGCCAAAGAAGGGAGATCACAGCATGATGAGATCCCTTTAGGGTGTCCCACCTCTTTCTCTCTTTTGTTCTCTTTTTTTCTCTCATGCACACATGTGCACTATCATGATAATATCAACTTTTTAAAAAATGGATAATTTTAACGTAAAAAATAAAAAACTACAGTAAACACAAAAGAATGTTATTTCATTCTACCTAGGTTCTGTAGTCTAAGACCTGCTCTCTCTGTGTGTATGTGTGTGTTGGGGGGAGGGGGGCGTTCAGAGTATTTGTTTCAGAGTCTCCCCATGTTTCCATTCTCCCTGTGTCAGCCTCCTGAGTTCCTAGGAACACAAACACACACTACCATGTGGCCTCTTAGGGTGGACCGAGAATTGAACCTGGGCCTTAACCTGCTGCCTACGTGTGCTATCCTGGTTGAGTCTGCTTCTTTTTCATGAAAGGAGTTTGGCAAATATTGGAGGAAGTGTCGAAGACATTCTAGAACCTAACAGAGACTTTCTCCATGAGGTAATCAGAAGGATTGAAGGAGAAATAAAAAGGACATAC
>NW_006191574.1:0-752 GCF_000334495.1 Tupaia belangeri chinensis | reverse complement strand
AAAAAAACTATATGTATGGATTTCCAAAGTGTTTTGTACCAAAATACTCACACTTTAATTCCATTTTCTATGAAATTATCGAAATCCTTTCATATAAATGTATGCCGTGTGTAACATTTCTTTTAAGATATTAGACAACTAACAAGGGGATGGTTAATGGTGAGGTCATTATGTGAGAAATAAGAAAAGCACAGAGAAGTTAGAGTGTCATTTAAATTCACTTTTCTCTCAGAGATATCTATAAATTTGATAGACAGAGAATGAGTCTGAGAAGCTGAACGGTCTCTAACAGTCTCTCGAGGTTGGTAGTTTAGTGACTGGAACTGAAGTCTTGTCAAGGATGAGGGCCCTTGTGACTTCTCAGGCTTTGGATACAGACCCCAAAAGTTTATTTGCTAGGATTAAGGTTGAACCCCAAATAGATTTAGCAACTACAGTTTTGAATTATCTCCATTCCTAACTGGATTAATGTGATATTAAACCACTGAGGTTCTTATTCTGGACATAATCTAGAAAGAAATACAAATGTTCTCCAGAGAAAGATAACATCATTCAGAGTATTATTGCTATAATTTTATAAACAAGTTTGAGCACTGAATCAAAAATCACCAGAAATACATAAAGACAAGGTAACATGACTAAAAGTAAGAGAAACAACAGAAAATAGAAATCAAATAATGACATTTCCTGACAGATTTTAAAATAATAATGCTTAATATGCTAAATAAAATCCAAGAAATGGAAATCTATTA
>NW_006191573.1:0-752 GCF_000334495.1 Tupaia belangeri chinensis | reverse complement strand
CTGGTGTTGCCTTCCCAGTCTTCGAGGAGACCAGGCTGATGGGCGTGAGGGAGGAGTTGGCAGCCGTTCCCCAGCACTGGTGTTGTCCCACCAGCTCCTCCTACCATGGTGGTGTCCTGGGAGGAAGGAGGGTACCCGTCACAGAGAATCGTTCTGACACTTGTTAAAATCCACAAGGAGACACCTTTCAAGGTTATTGCAGCAGGGGAGAGAGACAGCGCAAATCTGGAGACACGAAGGTCAAGCAGGGCTTTGCCACCCGTGGGGTGGGGGAGCGGCCGAACATCGCCAGGAGCTTAGCTGGTACAGGATGGAGGGAGAAGAGCTGACTGGATTTCAGGGGTAGGAGATTCTCAACCTACTGATCTGGTGGGACTCTTTGCTCAGATTTTGGACAGGGCCAGAGAAGAGGCGTTTGGAGGGGCCTGGCTAAAGTTAGGCCAAGCAGGGAGTCTTTGTCACCTCTGAGGGGAGAGCTTGCCTGGGGGCACAGGCCAGGCTCGGATGGAAGGCTGAACATCGTTGAATGCTGCACCGTAGAGGTCACTCAGGGGTCGCTCGGGCTCCTAGGGATAAACCAGGTCCGCGAGATGGAGGAACGGTCTGGGTGAGACGAGGGAAAGCCAGGCCCAGGGGGCCTGCTATGTAGCCCAGCCCAGGCATTTCACATGGGTGGGAACAGAGTCTCACCAGCTCTCTGGCTTCAGACCCCAGTGACCCCACCACTTAGAGAACAGAACGATGGCTGGGAC
>NW_006191572.1:0-752 GCF_000334495.1 Tupaia belangeri chinensis | reverse complement strand
ACTCAACTGCACACCAAGTGAAAGCTAACTTTGAAACAACTATCGAAAAACAATGCTTTGTATCTTCAGAGCACTTCTCAATTTAGAGAACACAGTCACAGACAGTATTTTACCTGAATCTCAAAATAACCTTGAGCCATAGTTAACCGAGGTAGAATTGCTTTTCTTAAAGTAGACCTATTTCCTGAGTGAGATAGACAGAGAGACAGAGGCAGAAATAGCACTGCACGAGGGTCTTGATGCCATGATCCACCTGTAGCTTCTGTCAGCCCAAGTCATGGGTGCAGGGGGGCCTGACGTACTCAGGGAAGTCTCCAGTCGTGAACCTGGAACCTCCGCGTGTGGCTCAGCCTCACAGAGCGCCCCATCATCCCACTCCTGAAGTAGAGTTTACTCATCTCATCTCGTGGGAGGATGAGCTGAGGCTCAGAGAGCGTAAGTACTAGAGTGATTGGAGAGGAAATCAGAGTCTAGCAGAATCACAGAATTCAGCGGACACGAGGATCTGAAGGGTCATCTATGAGACCGCTCGTCTGAGGTCAGCCCTGCGGCAACGGCGGCTAGGAGTCCACTCAAAGTTGGAGCTCTGTCTCAATGGTATAGATTGACATGTGGCTTCCCAGCCAGGGGTCACATTCTCATTCTTACACCTAGGTGGGGTTAGATTACTAATTGTCACAAATAGAAGAAGTGACAACTTGTGCCATTTCTGGGCAAAGTCAGGTACATAGTTCTCCTTTCTTTAAAAAAAT
>NW_006191571.1:0-752 GCF_000334495.1 Tupaia belangeri chinensis | reverse complement strand
ACTGTTTCTTTAAGCAAGAGATTGGAGAGCATGTTTTCTGTTGATGGGATTAAAGAATTGAAATGGAACTATGAGTGATGCAGGAGAAAGACCAAAGGAATAGCATTTTTGAGAGAATAAAGGAGACTGAAATGAAGGCATTTTCCCATGAATGGTTTAATGGTATTTCATCCATTCCAACAACAGATCTGGGGAGGTGGCCAAGAGGTGGGCGATGTTTGAGGAGAAAGGAAGCATAAAATAGAAGAATGAATTTAGGAAGGAAATCTAGTAGGGATGCCAGGCAGTATTGACACTTTATTTGATATTTGCAATAATAAATTTAAAGTGAAACCAAATAGCTGTATGATTTTTCCCCTAGCAACATAAATTGGCTAGTTTGAAACCAGAGGAAAGGTAAAGCAGTGAAATTTGAGGTTTTGACAGGTGAACCCACAGCAGAGGAGAGAAGAAGGAAGTTGAGGATGTTGCATGAGAATAACTATAGTAGTAGAGAAGAATCCAGACCAGAATGGAGAAGGGAAAACAGAATGTGGCTGAGGCATAGTGAGAAAATGGGTTAGGACATGAGAGTGTCAGTAAAGAGGAAGGATTGGCATCATGAGACTGTGGCCATTTCCGGCAAGTGAACTAGAAGATTGTGAGGGATGGTAGAGATCTATCTAGGGGGTCAGTTCCTAAGGTTGAGATTGTCCTGAGTATGACATTGGGAATAGACAACGATGAAGAGAAAGAAAGTGCCACAGGAAACG
>NW_006191570.1:0-752 GCF_000334495.1 Tupaia belangeri chinensis | reverse complement strand
GCCATGTGAGAGTTCAGCCCCTTAACCACTATACCACCCCGCAATGAAGTCTTCACACCTGGATCCTCTTCGGGCCTTCCCATTAGCAGGCCATGGGTGTGTGTGTGCCAGGCGTGTTCAGCTCTGCTTGGGAACAGAACCCTAATCTTGGAGGCTCCAGTACCGCAGACCAGAGCTGCCACTCCACACCACTGCAGCGGGCCACACGGGACTGGGAATGTGGCAGATGTTCTGTTTGCCCTGGTGAAGTCGCCGCCAAGTCAGGGCACTTTCTTCCCCTGGGATGGAAGCTCCTTGAGGGAAGGGCTTTCTTTTGGTAGTGGAGTGAATGGCCGCTCAGCTGTTCAGAAATGTCAGTCAGCAATCTAGGCAGTGTCTCAAGGGAGGAAACGGGAGGAGCTGCCCAGGTTGCAGCCCTCAACTCCAGCTCCTCCTCAGGCCTGAGCTCCCATTTTCCTCCACAGAGGCACGGGATATGATCTTCTGAGGGCTGTGGGCAACCTTCGGGGTTTCGGGGCGGGGCTATGGGAGCCAGGGTGCTGGGCTGGGAGCTCCCTGGCAGGAGAAGCATGACTTCAAGAGCTGAAAGGGACTTGGGGGGCTGGAGGTAGGAGTGGGGGAGATAGCAGTGACACCTGAGGCTCTGCAAGGCTCACCCACATGGGAACATGCATGTTCCATGTTCGCATCCGGGCCCTCTGAGTACATTGGTGTGCACATGCCCGTGATCCAGAGCTGGCCGAGACTGGGGG
>NW_006191569.1:0-752 GCF_000334495.1 Tupaia belangeri chinensis | reverse complement strand
AAGAAGCACAGGGTCCTCAGGGTGGGAAGGAGGTGGCAATTTCCAGAGACTTTAGAAAGCCCAGTCTTTCTGGAGGAAAGATGAAAGAAGAAAGCAGCGCTGGATGAGACAGAAGGAGATGGGCAGAGTTCTAGAACTCTGGTAGAGGTTTTTGTTTCCCAAGAGTTATGAAAAGTTAGCATTGCTTTTTTCTTTTTTAATTGTTGCCTTTGGGCTCATGTGCTCACCAAAGAGACTAGGAAGCTATAGAGCTTTGTTGGTGTTCTTTTTATAGGAAGATTACTTTGAGATTAAGAGAGGCAGGGAGCTTCTGATAAGCAACTCAGACTATTACTCGGAATCTGGTGGTCAGAGAAACCTGTCTGGTAACTGGTTACTGTATCGACAGGATTCTGTCGTTCTGTGGGCTCAGGACCAGAGCTTCTCTGCATTCAGGGTACCTGGGTTCCTTTCCTCCAGGAAGTGCCTTTCCCCTGATGGGAACCAGCGCTCTCTCTCCAACTGCCTGTTGTCTCCATCTCTGCTTGCTCATGCCTAGGACACAGAGCAGCCTCTGTGGTATCAGAAAGTTAGAGGCTGGGTCTTCTGGCTTCTGCAAGAACAGGGCTTCTCATGGGAAGGCAGAAAGACAGCATGTACTACTACAGAGGCATTGCATTTTGTATACATTTCTGTGACTTGTGGTATTCTAGTCGCATGTGAAATTTAATGCTTGGAAAAGTGAAATCAGGAACCAGCAGTTAGCGTAATGG
>NW_006191568.1:0-752 GCF_000334495.1 Tupaia belangeri chinensis | reverse complement strand
TCTAGCCACCTTAACCACCACATCACTGGCTGACCCAGTTCCTCTATAAACTGAGTAATGGTCCATGGTATGGATGTACAAAGGTTGAACAACTCGCCTGTTGAAAGCTGTCTGGTTTGTTTCCAGTTTTTGACTGTTACAAAGAAGCGCCTATAAACATGTGTGAACAGGTTTTTGTCTGGACTGTACTGCCAGTACTGTAATGACTGGGCTGTATGATAGTTATGTGTTCAGTTTCTTAAACAATTGGCAAACTTTTACCAGCAATGTGTAGCAATTCAGTTTCTCTACATCTTAGCATTTGTATTATCACAATTTTCTATTTTAGTCATTCTGGTAGGCATGTGCTTGTCTTGGTCTGTTATTGTGTTGCTAAACAGAAATCCCTGAGACTAGGTGATTTGTAAGTAGCAGGTTTATTTGTATGCCTGCAAAGGTGTGGGACTGGCATCACAACATGGCATAGAGAAGTGGAAAGGTCAGCAGGTGTGTGCAGAGAGAGAGCTACTGGAGGCTACCTTACTTTCATAACAACCAGCTCTTGTGAGAACTAACCATGCCTACAAGAGTAAAAACTCTCTCCTGTAAGACTGCATCAATCCATTCATATCCAAATACCACTGAGCAGGCCCTACATCCTAAAGATTTCTTCCTCTCTCAACATCGTTACCTAGGGGAGCAAACTTTCAGGACGTGCAACTCCACACCTAGCAGCACTGATATTTCACTGTGGTTTTATTTTGTTTCCCTAA
>NW_006191567.1:0-752 GCF_000334495.1 Tupaia belangeri chinensis | reverse complement strand
ATGAATTGCTAAAAAAAAATAATTTAAAATAATTGTTTTTAAGAAAACTTAAGCTACAGAACAACACATTTTCTTAACACAAAGTAGGAAAATAGTACCTGAATGAAAACAGAGGTTCAACAAACAAATTTAAATATATGTATAACATGAAAAAAGAACCAAACAAATTCTGGAGCTGAAGAATACAATAAATGAAATGAAAAATGTAATGAGCATCAACAGCAGACTTGATTAAGCACAAGAAAGAATATGAAATAGAGGTCAGGTCACTTGAATTAATCAAGTCAAGGGAGTAATAAGAGAAAAACAAATGAAAAGGAATGAGTAGGGTCTACACTATTTAAGGGAAACCATATAGAAAAGTAATATATAAATAATGGCATTTGTAGAAGAAGAACAACAACAAATGGACAGAAATTTTATTTAAAGGAATACTAGCTGAAGAATTTAGACACTTTCCCATGTAGGATTGCCTTGCAGAGCATTGCATTTTACTACTATGCCACCATCTGACCTCCTAAAACACGTCTTAAGAATGTATGCTATTGGAATTCACAATTCCAGCTTGAGGAATGGTGAACTATGTGATCCCTAGGTCAGTCCTCTCTAGCTTCTAAATTCTACAACTCTTTCTTACTCTTATAGGGGTGAAAGAATTTTCCTTTCCCTTCTAAAGCTTTGCTGAAACACAATAGGCTGATTAGTAAAAGAAAAGCAGAGAGCCCGCAGGTGGCATGGTGGTTAAGATGCTG
>NW_006191566.1:0-751 GCF_000334495.1 Tupaia belangeri chinensis | reverse complement strand
TTTGCTTTGACAAGGCCAGATTCAAGAAAATGTTTTCAACTAACTACATTATTTTTCTCTCTGAACAAACCTAGAAGGAGGAAAAAATGACTATTGACATGCTGCCTCAGTGAGTTTCCAACTGGGTTACTTGGAAATGTCTCAGAAACCATGGGGGTTGTTCTCAGTGAAAGACCAACAAGGCAGTGTCCATCAACCCCACTTTATTGGTTTTATTTTGTCAGTTTCCACTAAAGCTTTCCTCTGGGGAAAATCAAAGGTGCTACTACAAGGAAAGATTAAGAACCACTATGTTATTTGACTTATTTAAACATAAGGAGGGCAAATAGTATTCTCCCTAATTCGTGGCTGAGAGAACTAAATAGCTATGCATTAGGTATCTATTCTATCCGGGTACTGTGCAATGTACTTTCACAGGTTATAACATTTGATTCTTATGGGATGACATAGCAAACACATCCAGGCAACAGGTGGCAGAACTGAGATTTTTACCCTGGCCAGCATAGTACCACAGTGCATGTCATCTGCCGAACACCCATTGGCTCTCCATTCAGATCAGATGATACATTTTCTTCACCAGCAGACATTTGGCCGCATCATTCACCAGGTGGTTTTAGGTCAGTCTCTTGACCACTAGCCCATGTCCACACCTCAGGGAGCCAATAAAAAGCCAGGGAAGTTGTCGAGGAGAGAGGACAGAAGCAGGGCTTGTAAATTTTGTTATTGGACAGGTTTTTGCTATAGGGCGTGT
>NW_006191565.1:0-751 GCF_000334495.1 Tupaia belangeri chinensis | reverse complement strand
CTCTCACTATCTCTGTGTCCCTGGCAAGCATGCATCCTAGGGCAAAAACCTAACAACAACAAAACTGTAATTGTAGGATGTAAGCAGTTCCTCACGTTATGAGAACATTCCACACCCCTAAGTCCTTTTAATCACTTATAACACTCTCTTTATCTCTCATATGGAAACAATATGTACTATTTTCCACACGCTGTAATTATCCCTTTGATAAAACCGTGTGCTAAAACATGCAGAACATGCCAAGCATTATCCACCTCGCCAATTTACATACATTTTTTTCTTAACTTTAGATTTCGCTTCATGTATTTTTTAATAGCCACATTACTGAGCATCAGTCAGAGAGACAGTGAGCGGAAAATGTAGCATGATTCCAAATTTCTCTGCCTCCTTTCATCTTCGGCTTTTTCTCTCTAATTCTATTAACCCGTCACACCAGGAAAACAAAAGCGTTGGAGCCAGAGATATCCCTCAACAGCTCTGAGAGTTCTGTGTTGGCATCAGAATGTTCTCCAGCTTTTTATACAAGGGCCCACGTAGCTCACTTACCTTGGCTACCGGCACAGGGTTGGAGGGAGGCCCCAGCACCAGCCTTACTGAATGGCAATTCCAGGTCTCTGGAATTCTTTCAGTTCTGCTGGGATCCTTGAGTCTTTGGGGGAAGACACGGAATGTAATGAAAAGACCTTTAGCTATAGAATTATAAGGCCTGAAGTCAAAGCCGTGGGTCAGCTCTTTTCAGTGGGTGTGAAAC
>NW_006191564.1:0-751 GCF_000334495.1 Tupaia belangeri chinensis | reverse complement strand
TTCCCTTCCTCTCACCACCTGTATGCTATCTCCATGGCATCAAAACAAACCCTCAGCAAGTGGCCTATTTCCCTGAAAAGACATGTTCTTCCCTCCCTTGTCCCCAAGTGCATTCTGAAGTGAGAAAGACAGGGGCATAACCCCCGTAAAGACTAATGTGACCTCTCTGCAGTCAAATATGCCTAGTGATAGGTGACACTTGATTTACACGGCTCCGAACTGCCATTGACTTTCTTACTCTGAAGGTCACACTAGCTTGGGTCAATTTTTGTCCTCATGATGTCTTAAAATCGTGTTGTGATGTTCTTCACTCTACAAGGCTTTCAATAGCTTTTAACCAAAAGTTATGAAATCTGACCCCCAAATGGACTTCTCTAGGATAGAAAAGGGACCAGCTACATAGACGTAGGGGAATATTTACTTCACACAGCCAGTCTCTTGACAGTGTCCAGAGCACATGTCCTGAAGTGTCCTTGAGTTAAAAGGTCTATAATGTAAGAGAACCCTGAACCTACAAAGACTCACTTCTGGCCTTTTTATCCAAAGTCAGGGCAAAGGTGAGCCCTAAAGTTTGTGTCCTATGAGCCAACCATTGTAGAGTCTCTCCCTTGGCCATCCCACAAAGAATCTTAGAAGAAAACTTTCAGAATATGAGGGAGACTTCAAAATTTTCATGGAAAAAGTGGACTTAGAGTACAAGTTTGTTTTGGTACCCAAAAATGAAATCCATGCGTAATTTTTTCATAATACA
>NW_006191563.1:0-751 GCF_000334495.1 Tupaia belangeri chinensis | reverse complement strand
AAACACTTAATGGCTTGGCCTACAATTCCAGAATCTCTTCTTGTCACACTGGAGAGGGAGTAGAGAGTCTCCAGGGAGCTTACTTTGCTTTGGTGACCAGATGCTCTTTTCTTTTCCTTTGGCAAGAGCTGACAAAACTGCATCCCATGCCTGGATCAGTCCATCTCTTCTTGTCCTGTCCAGTCTTTGGCCTCATGTCCATCATCTGGAGAGTGGTCATGTTACACGGTCTGGCCCTCGTGTCAGATAGGCTTTGGACCAACTCTGGCCTCTGTCACTTGTTGGATGGTGACTGTGGACATGTTGCGTCACCTCCTGAACCCATGTCTCTTCATTGGCAAATGAGGACCATAGCAGTCTTTCCATGCAAGGCTACTGCAAGCATGAACCGAAATCAAGTCAGCCCAGTGGTCAGTGGTTCTCTCATTTGGTTGTGATTTGGTGTTATCACTGCAATTAGCCATTCCTATCAATTGTGATGCAAATGCAGCATAAAGCTGTCAAACCCCACACAAATAAGATGGGTAATACACAGAAGCAGTATTGTACCATCATCATTGTTATCATTTTAGCTCTTTGATTTAGGTCCATTTTGGAGGTAAAAAGAAAAAAAAGAAATAAAAATCTAAAAAATTTCCCCCTTTTACCTATGTGGAATTATGAAATACCTAACATGGATGAGGAATACCCATTTTTAAAACATTAATAAAAGTGTAAATGAGGTCTTACACACACACACACACACACACAC
>NW_006191562.1:0-751 GCF_000334495.1 Tupaia belangeri chinensis | reverse complement strand
AAAAAAACGAGGTTGACTCTATGCCTCTTCCCTTTTGTTGGTCTAAAAAGGAGGCTGAAGCATAAGTGAAATAGAAAGTGTTTTTTTTGAGCTTCGGCTTAGGACAAATTGCCCAGAGGAGCAAACTTCTGGTTTCCTAGACAAATGCTCAGTGAACTGGTAACCAAGAAAGCTTTGTCCATAACAAAGAGAAAGGGCAGAACGGGAAGGTTACCAGTTTGGCAAGAGTTTGCACTGGTTTGTTTAAAATGATGCAGGCTATAGCTTATAGTTTATATCACAACTTCAAGAACACTGGGAAGAAGCAAGGGTGGGAGATTGCATGGTAAAATTTGTAATTCTTTTGCATTTTCACACTTGTTTACTGTAACCTAAAAATCTGCCTCTTGGGGCAGTAACTCTGGTGGGTGTGGGGCATAACAATCTCCAGCTTCTGCTTCACTGAAGGCTTTGAGATGGAAAGGAACCCTGTATTCCACAGACTGCACTGGATTGCTTTTCTCTCACAGCCCAAATCTAGGCTCCTGGCTTCTTGACCAAAAGAATACAGCAGAAGTGACAATATAACCTTCTCTACACCTAGTCTTCAAGAGACTAGCAGCTTCAGCCCAACCTCGGTGCTATGAGGAAGTCCACTCTTCCAGAGAAGGCATGTGTGTGTTCCAGTCCATGATCTATTTCAGGCCCCAGTTAAAAATCACCACAACACTTGCCAGATAGGGGGCCAGCAGGTTGGCATAGTGGTTAAGGT
>NW_006191561.1:0-751 GCF_000334495.1 Tupaia belangeri chinensis | reverse complement strand
GGTGATAGTAGATGGTGATAGCAGTGGATACAGTCAGCAGGTCAGACATATGATCACTTTAGAAAATAGAGCAAATGGGATATCCTGATGGTTTGCATCTAGGAGTGCGAGAAGTCAAGGATGACACCTAATTTTGGCCTGTGGACTGTAAAGATGGAATCAGCCTTAGCTGAGTTGGAGAAAACTATGGACAGACAGCTTTGGGAGAGTTCTGGATGTGTCAAGTTTGAAATGTCTGTTAGATAGCCAAGAAGAGATACTGAGTAGGCTGTTACCACATATGAACTTAGTCTTCAGGAGTGAGATCTGGGCTAAGCATGTAAATGTGTTTGTCTTTGGCACGTGAATGATAGTTAAAGCCTATGACCTTGTTGAAGTCAATACTGGCTCCTCATTCCCTTTCTGTGTGCTCTGGGTCATGCTTGGTTTATAACCCCAGCAATGAGCTAAGGTAGATCTTTGGTGACCCAGACATTCTGGGAGATGAGTGTGGTCAGCAGGAGGTGTCCAGAGAAGTAGAATGCACCTTGTACCAGGGTATGAAGTTGAGTGAGTGATCTAGTGATGCACAGGTGCTGTCACCATGACTTTCCATGGTTAGAAAAGTGACTTGACCACAGACATTCTCTCCTCTTTTAGTCTGGATGGGGGAATAAAAGCTAAAGCTGCTTTTCTTAAAGTTAAAAAAATATATATAAAACATCAACAACAAAAACAAACATACCTACTTAATGACCACAGTAAGTTATAT
>NW_006191560.1:0-751 GCF_000334495.1 Tupaia belangeri chinensis | reverse complement strand
CTATGCAATCAAATTTAAAACGAGGTCAAAGACAATAAGTATGTTATTTCATCCACAGTTCAGCTTTGTGAATTTTTAGAAAACCATTGCAGATATGCTAAAATGTCAAAGTCTATAAACTCTGAATCTCTTCAGATTCTAATTTTTTTAAGAACACCCTAGATTTCTTATTAAAATATGATTTGAATTATTTTTCAATTTTTTCTTAGATGGCTGGCATGGAAGTTGGAAAGAAGATTTTTGCTATTAATGGTGACCTAGTTTTTATGAGACCTTTCAATGAAGTGGATTGCTTCCTGAAATCATGCTTAAACAGCAGAAAGCCTCTAAGAGTTCTCGTGAGCACAAAGCCAAGGGAGTAAGTTACGATTTATGTGGGGTTTAAAAAAATTATACGTAGATGAGTAATATAGAAAACTTAACTAAGTAAAAATTTTGAATTAAGCATCTCATTGCTTGGAACATTTAAACCATACCAGCATCACTAGTGCTTGTCTTTAGATGTTGAGGATAAGTACATTGTTTACAATAAATGCCTGTTAGCCGGATCAGGTAGTTTCAGAAGAAGTAGCACTTTTCTTTTGTTGCCCAAATTTTTCCTGGTGTGAGTTGAGTTGCATTTCATTATGAGTGAACAAAACTAGTAGAACACTTGAGAATAAAGTGTTTATATTTTTCTGGACCAGCAGGGGGCATGGAGGTTAAGGTACTGAATCCCACGTGGCCAACTCACTGGTTCAAGTCATGGTTC
>NW_006191559.1:0-751 GCF_000334495.1 Tupaia belangeri chinensis | reverse complement strand
CTCCTCTCTGGATTTTGGGTACACATGAAAACATACTGGGAGTGATTCTCAACTCCCTGTGTCTGGGACTTAAACTGTGCAGTTGGCAATGTGGAATCTATGCCATCTGCTAGCCCTGAGTTATTCTATTTTCATGAACTTCTAAAGCTTGATCTCCAAATATCAAATCAGGGACTAGGGCTTCCACCTATAAATTTGTGGGAGATACAAATATTCAGTCTAGAGTAGAAGACATTAGAAAGAGACCACTATTGTTCTTGACTTTCAGATGATTTATAGAAAGGAACAAAATGTATTTAATTTTCTCTGAAACAGTATCTTGGAAGTCTTGTCTCATTTCTCAGTCTCTCATCTGTTTGCTATTTATTTGGCCTAGGTCAACAATCAACACATTAGTAGATCACTCCTTAAGAACTTGACCCTTCCTTAAATGAATCAATTTTGCCAGTACTGTTTTTTCCTGTTTATAAATGCACTTGAGACTCTCCCCAAAATAATTGCTGTATTTATTCAATATATTGTAGGTTTAATTAATTATCATGGCATGGCTTCTGAATAAATAGCTTTTGAAGTACATCACTGTAAGTAGAAAAAGATGTGCATGTTGGAAATGCTTTGTAAATAGGAATGTGTCTTATATTTATTGTTATCCCTGGTATATATTCTATTGTTCACCCCAGAGAGGCTTTGCATGTATATGCTGCCTCAATTGGTTGATCAGTTCTCTGACTGACAGGCTGTATATGTGTGT
>NW_006191558.1:0-751 GCF_000334495.1 Tupaia belangeri chinensis | reverse complement strand
TTGCTTTTCTATTGATCAGTTGTTTTTCCCCCTCTGGTTTCTGTCAGGATATCTACAATATCTTTGATTTTCTGCACTAAGAATACAGTATGCCTAGATGCAGCTTTCGTGTGGGGGGAGGGGAAGCAGCATTTATTTTGCTTGTTGTTCTCTGAGCTTCCTGGTTCTGCGATTTAGTTTTGGTTTCTGACGTTCATATGAAGAAATGTACAGTCATTGTTTCAGTTCTTGGTTCTCTTTCTCATTCTGTCTCACATTGTCTATAGTTGTTCTACAGTACAGATGCCCCACTTACAATTGCCAACCTAATGATGACTTGACTTCACAGTGTTCCAAAACCAACACATACTCAGTGGAAATTGTATGCCAAGTACCTATACAACATTCTGTTTTATTTTCAGTACCCTATTTAGTAAATGGCATGAGATAGTCAATACGCTATTATGTAACAGTATTTGCACTGGATGCTCTCCCCAACGGCAGGCTGATGTAAGTGTTCCGAGCATGGTCAAGGCAGCAGGGCTGAGCTGCGATATTTGGAAGTTTAGGTGAATTAAATGCCCAATGGGGGCCAACAGCGTAATGGTTGCATAGCTGAACTGACTTGCTGTTTTACCTTACGATGGGGTAATGGGGACATAACTCCATTGTCAGTCAATGATCACCTATACTTGAATATTCTATTATTGTATTTCTTTATGTCCAGACATATCAATAGATATGTCCTCAAGTCTATGATGAGAGTCCTCAG
>NW_006191557.1:0-751 GCF_000334495.1 Tupaia belangeri chinensis | reverse complement strand
CTCTCTCTCTCTCTCTCCCTTGTCAAATTTTAAAAAATCACAAATAATTATTTTCAAAAAAAGAGTCCTCTGCCCTCTGAGAATTGAAGCTAGCCAGGCCCTGGTAGAATATTCAGAGAATAATGGCATGGGGCAGCAAAACTAAACGGAGACTCCAGTTTAAGAGAAACCTCCTTACCTCCAGGTCAGCTCTCCTGAACAATGTGACCAGCAGCTACGGTGCCAGGAGCCCTGGGAAGTGGTTTACACAACTTCTCAGGCAGAAGCTTCAACGCAGACCTGAATGGACCACCCTTACGGACTTGGTCTGACCGTCCTCTGAGCCCAAGTGCAGTCACTCAACCTTAGAATGAGAGACAGGCGCCCAGCAGAACCAAGGTGTGCAAGGCTCTCGCCTCAAGCTACCTCTGCTGTCACGATGCTGCTTCCATCTCTGGGCAATGAAAGGTTACTGGCTCTCATTGTTAGTCCCCTCTGATCATTAAAGCAGAACAGACACTCCTGGAAGTAAGTGCTGACGATCAACGAGTCCTTACTGGCTGTAACTGGCTGTTAGAAGACCCTTACAGTCCCTCTTTTTCACAGAGCATGAGCATCACTGCTTCCCATCACATGAAGCACTGTCTGGGCACTAGAGTTAGCAGATAGAGCTGCAGAACTTAATATTCCTGTGTGTTCTGTAAAGATCAACACTCCATTAAGACTCAGCATGTCCCAGAATTCCAGAATCCTTACTAACCTAGCGGGATTG
>NW_006191556.1:0-751 GCF_000334495.1 Tupaia belangeri chinensis | reverse complement strand
GGAGTCCAAGGCCCTTAACCACCATGCCACCGTTGGCCTCAACACTGTGTTTCTTTCATTTGTCAAACCTCAAGCCCAAGATTTCTGGTTAGATCTTTTTAAAGATACCTATCCCCTTTGTCAACTCACTCACTCAGATATACACTGTTTTCCGATTTCACTGACTTATGGGTGTTCTTTTGTATCTTGTTGAGTTTAAGATCCTATTTCAAACTCTTCACTCACTTGTAAATTTCCTTTTCTTTGGGGTCTGTTAGTAGGGAATGTGTTCCTGCGGTGTCATGTTTCTTTCTTTGCTTCTTCATGTTTCTTGTGTCCCTAGGTTGATACATACACATCTGGTAGTCACCTTCTCCAGGTTTGTGAGAAGCTCTCGTAGGGAAATGCCTTTTTCCTGTGGACGGGTGACAGGGTGCTGGCTGGGTCTAAGCATCGCCTTTGGTGCTGGTGGGTGCAGGCTCTGTGCAGTTGCACCAACTGCAATCCCTGCCTGAGTGCGTCAGTGGCTTAGGCCATCAGGGTTTGTGGCACCAGTGGTGCGGTTTTGTTGAGGGCAGAGTGCCAGGCTGGTCCTTGAGTCGGGGCATGCAGGTAGCTGACAGCCCTGCTGTGAAGGCCCACTTGCTCCTTGAGGGGCAGGGCATCGTGTGGGTTTGAACACTGAGGTTAAGACCATCCCACGGGACCCACTGTCATGTGCCTGGACTGTGGTGCTGCAGCCACTGCATGAACGTGGGAGTATGAAGGTGGA
>NW_006191555.1:0-751 GCF_000334495.1 Tupaia belangeri chinensis | reverse complement strand
GTCCAAGACTTGAACTGAGATCGAGTACATGGGAGTCCAGATACATAACCATTACTCCATATGCTGGTCCTAGAATTTTAAATCATGGGTATTTAGTGGTCTTGCAATGAGGAAATTGGAAAGAATTAGAAAAAAGGCAAGAAGAATGTGGAAACAACTGGTTAGAATCCAGACAAGTTCTAAATTTTAGATTATCAGGAGCCATCAATGCTGAAACGTTTTATGTTGAGCAGGTATCAACTTCTGTAGTAGGTTGAATAAGGCACCCCTCCCCAATGATGACGTCCATCTTCTAATCCCCAAAACCTAAGATTATGTTACTGTGCATGGTCACACATTTGCAAATGTGACCGAGTTAAAGATCTTGAGATGAGATGATTACCCTGGATTATCTGAGCAGACACAGAATAGCCAAAAGAATACTTAGCAATTCCAGAGAAAGGAATATTAGGACAGAAGCAGAAGTCAGATTAATGTGGTCATAAACTAAGAAATATGGGCATCCTCAAGAAGCTGGAAAAGACAAGGAATGAAACACAGCTTTTTAATATCTTGATCTTGGCCACATGAGACCCATTTTGAACTCGTGACTTTTAGAACTGAAAAATAATACATTTACATTCTTTTAAATCACTAAAGTTATAGTGAATTGTGATAGCAGTGATAGGAAACTGATACAATTTCTTTCTGTAGAGCCCCAATATGTTTATTCTATACATAGAGATAAAAAGCGTGAAGGTGGAAATTCAGA
>NW_006191554.1:0-751 GCF_000334495.1 Tupaia belangeri chinensis | reverse complement strand
GCATGCCCAAAATTCTGAAAGGAGGAAGACATGAAGGAAAAGGGATTTCTGAGTGGCCATTCCCCATGGGGAGTTGCTTTCTCTCTTTCTCATGAGTACACGTGCTTCCTGGCAAACTTAAACAACAACAACAAAAAGAGCTGTGCCAGCCTCTCCTTTTCCTCTTCTCCCTGAAAAGTTGAAATTCTCACTTGAATCAAAAATTTATGTTTTTTTTTTAATGCAGAGCCAAGATTTCCTTCTAGATAATGATCAGAGAATTTTACTTTTCTCAGTCAAGGTGACCCATCAAAGCGTTGTCCTACACAAAAAACCATTAATTCTAACGTCCCATTCATAGCAACATGAAGAACCTAAGGCGGAGTTGAAATTCTAGTTTCCTAAAATATACGTGACATAATAATTTTCCAAAAGTAACGTAAGTATATATTAAACAATTTAAAATTTACAGATGAGTTTATAAGATAAAATAAGTTTTTCTCCAATCCCTGTCCTTCAGCCACTTAGTTTCTTTCTCCAAAAACAACTTCAGAGCTGTTTTATGCATGTACAAACATTAGAAAATGCGTTATTCATGTTTATATAATAAAACAATTTGCTATGCATCCTACTCTATGTTTTATTTTTTAAATTTCCAAAATTTAATATATTATGATTATTTATATATGTAAATGATACATATATTGCATATGGGCATAAGTGATGCATTCTTTTTTGCAGAGGTTTTTGCCATAGGATGCGTGCACTCACC
>NW_006191553.1:0-750 GCF_000334495.1 Tupaia belangeri chinensis | reverse complement strand
AAATAAAGTTAAATAAACTAATTCTTTTAAAGTCTATAAGTGCTGGTAGCCCCCGGTGAGGATTATATTGGTGAATTTGTGTGTGTAAACTCAGTCTCACGTGTGGACGCATTTGCTTCTAGGCTTGTCCTCAGTGCCCTTAGCAGTCGGTTCTGTGTGTCACTTATCACCCTGGCCACCAGAAGCTCAACCAAAGGTCCAGAAAGCAAGTTAGGTGCAAAAACAAACCTCTAGACAGGATCTTTACAAAGGCAAATTAAAGTATCTTTCACAAAAGCTCCCTCCATCTGTTCATTTCTTCCCTAAGAAAATGAAAAAGGCAGTATTCTTCGCATGATAAACTGTCGACGCTTTCTCCCTGTTTCTGAAGGAGCTAGGATCTCCAAGCAGGGCAGACCCCCTCGGTGGAGAAACCCGCCCAGAACCCTGGCGGCCGGCTGCTTCACCGCATCGCCTGCGCTGCGTGGACACCTTCAGGGGGTATGTGGGGCTCTTGTTGCACAGTGGGCTCAGGGGGTCGGAGGATTCTGTAATCACACATCGACACACTTTAATCTTTGGGTGCTTTACAGATCTTCAACTTTCTAGGCTAGCCAGAATTTTTGGATGTGAAAATAAAGCCAGCGGCCTCTTTTACGTGAAGGCTGTTGTGATAGCCGGTGTGTTGGTAGACAGGGGTGGGTCAAGGCCAGGCTGGCTCCTCCTAGCTCGGGCAGTCGGCTGAGTGAAGGCATTCGCTGTAGCAGGGGC
>NW_006191552.1:0-750 GCF_000334495.1 Tupaia belangeri chinensis | reverse complement strand
TGGGAAAAGTGTCCTGGGTCAGAGATGCTCTTAGAGGATAAGACGAGGCTTTACAAATCGAACCTGAAAGAATCATGCAACCCTTTTACTACAGAGACACCATCTTGTCACTTACCAATTCTGTCTTTCAGAATACTATTCAAGACACTTAGGAAAAAAAAAAGATCAGACTTATATGATAAATACACATAAAATGAAAAGACACAAATTGCTATTTGACACTACTATCGGTAATGTCTGTGCTATGTGAAAGCACCTTTAAAAAGAGCCTATGCGGCAAGAGATTAAGTGTCTAAAGATTCAAAATGAATCAACAGTATTGGATAACAATATAATTCTCAACTCAGAAGCTGCCTCAAGATTAGGTGCATCTTCAGTTAATGTAACAGGAAGAAAAGGCAATGGATTTTATTTTATTAATTGTATCCACTCACAATTTGACCTAAGGTCACCAAATGTGTAGACACAATGAGATTTTGTTGTTGTTTATAGTCTTTAATCAAAGTGATGATAAAGGAAATAGATCTATTTAAAAACAAAACCAAACAGCTCTTTCTGTCTAGATTACGAGGTGGCACCAGGTGTGGGATTCACATTTTGAGTGGCCACTTGTGGTGCGACTTCGATGATCCGAGGCTTGTCTATGATTCTGGCAGTACGATTGCCCTTCTCTACAATCCCAATAATCCATGCTTGGTGACCTTCACCATATTTGGGGGACTTTATCTCTGCACAGAACCGAGCTGCTTG
>NW_006191551.1:0-750 GCF_000334495.1 Tupaia belangeri chinensis | reverse complement strand
TATATTAGACGGAGAAAAATTTCATTCTATTTATACTCATGAAAGTATTTCCCTTCCTCATCTCCATTTTAGAGCAGTGTGTCAGCCAATGTAATTTATAGTTTCCCACAAAATCTAGCTGAACTTATTGCTAGTCTAATATATGTGCTGTTACATTATTTATAATATGTGGCATATTAGAATGCCTTTTTTACTCCAATGCAAAAAGTTCCTACTTCATCTTGGGTTGTGGCTTTGCTCATTCACTGAGCATTATTTGATTATTTGTTCTGATACCCTGGTTTCCAAGCTGCAGTTTTTCTGATGAAATTTCATACCTTTATATATAGCACTTTCTTCACTGCTTTTTTTCTTGGGAGGTGCATGTTTAACTTAATAAAATTGTCAAATCTAGATGTTCTTATAATTTTTTTTCAATAAAGGGGGAGATCTTTAAAACCATTTTTGAGTTAATTAGAATCACTTTATTAAAAAGGGGGTGGTTTTCAATGCAAACACTTGTTAAAGAAAGAAAGGCTTATAAAAATGGTGAAATTTTCTGGAGCCAAGCAGTGCTGAGGCAGTAGTGTGACACTGCAAGGCTAGGTCCATGTGGGGAGGTCCCAGGTTCATGTCCCAGGTTTTTCTGTGCATATTAGGCATGCATTCAAGACCCTGACCTGAGCTGGCTGAGGCTTGGAGTAGATCTATTGTGGGGACTTTGGCAGTGCCTCACTCTCTGTCTCTTTCTCTCTCAGATGACATGAATTA
>NW_006191550.1:0-750 GCF_000334495.1 Tupaia belangeri chinensis | reverse complement strand
TAAATCATAAATTAAGTCCAATAAGTGCACATTAATTCAGAAAATCTTGTACATTAAGAGGATAATCATACATTTGTTATTGACCTATGTTCCAGTAGTAGATCTTTAGTTATACAAAAAAAATGTAAACTGGAGCATTAGATCAATAACGAGATGATAGAAACCAGATATTAATATATTTGGCCTCTCTGAGATAGATTGCCCCAATAAGTCTTATTGCTTTCACCATATCAATATAAATAAATTGCAGTTCTACCTCTGCTACTTCTCTCTAAAATCTTCTCTGAAGAATGGGTTGTAATAGACTTGAGAAGGCATAGCATAGCCAATAATTTAAAAGATATAACTAATCCTTGTTCCCTGCTTAAATTTATCCTAGGCAAATCTCTGCTACTCAATTATATAAAATCTAGTAATTACTCATATAGGCAAATCTTTAGAAATCATCAGATATATTATAAAAATAATTATTGAAGAGCTTTATATCTGGTTGTTCTTATCACTTAAGTTTCTCGCTTTTAGAGACACAGTAATGTATCATTTAATGAAGGATATGTTCTGAGAAATATGTTACTAGGTGATTTTGTTGATGTTTGAATATCATGGGAAGTACTTATACAAGCCTAATTGGTACAGCCTAGTACCTACCTACCTACATGGTGTAGCCTTTTACCATTAGGCTACACACTTGTATGCATGTCATAGTACTAAACACTGTAGATGTTCAATTGAGTTTCTAGTTTTATTATT
>NW_006191549.1:0-750 GCF_000334495.1 Tupaia belangeri chinensis | reverse complement strand
TGTTGTCATTGCTCTTTTAATATTTTACTGTCTGCCTTATAAGAAATGGTATGCCAAAGATTAGTTTTACTGACTTTCTTTATTTATGATGAAGTCTAGAGGAACTAAAGTGCATTGGGGGAGACAGCTATTAAGAGCAACAAGAAAAATATCGTGGGGCACACTGTAGTGTTAAAATAATTATGACTTGCAACCAGTTAAGAGCATCATGAATTACTTAAAAGATTCAATAGATTTTCCCAGAGAATAAAAAAGTGACCTTAAGCTTTCATTTGGGATCCTGTCCAGGTCTACTAGGGAGATACTAAGTTTTCTAGCCTTTTTGGGAATGGGGGAAATACTGTATCATTTTTACTTTTATGAGTGCTCTGACAAGTGAATCCTAGAGCATGCTAACCCAGAACATCCCTTTTAACAACTTGCTCCATTTTTCCACTGTGGTATTTTTTTCAGAAACTGAAAATCATGCAGGTTTTGCCACAGAGAGGGAAAAGAATAGCTGAGAGTCTGTACTGTGATTATAAGCGATACTTGCAAAGTCAGGGTTGCTTTTGAGCCACAGCAGGCTGAGAAATTGGCTCTGATGAGGTCAGGAAAGCTGTCCAGGCAGCTGGGCTTGGAACGAGTTCATGGAAGCTCATCTGGTGCTTTTGAACAGGTGGGATCATCTGGCTGACTTGTGCAAGAAATCGGAGAACGATACTCTTGGAGCATGTGTGTATTTGATTATTCTGAAAATAGGGAAGACTC
>NW_006191548.1:0-750 GCF_000334495.1 Tupaia belangeri chinensis | reverse complement strand
GTGCTATCTGCTAGCCCCTAAAATTAATTTCATTATTACAAAATATTTGGTTATTGGATATTATCACCTACCAGTATTTTTTCCATGGAAAGAGATACTAAGTAATTTGTCAAATCAAGTTTTAGACTTGGAAGAAGGATAGACAAACTCAATCTACTCCTTACAGAAGGAGAAGCTCAGGCTTAAATAGATGATGACACTTGCCTACAGCCACATGGCTCTAGTCCACACAGCTTTAGTGTGCCTATCATCCAGTCCAAGTCAGAGTTTGACTCAGGGACCCTGCATGGTGCGTAGAACATAACCACTTCACAACTGTCTTCCTCTTGATGCATAGTGAAGCAATTAGGCAAAGGCTTAATTAGCATCCCACATACTCACAGCTTCACTTATTCCCAGAGTTTTAAATAGAGACCCAGTAATCACTGTGAGGAGAGAGAGTTTTTAATTTGAGAATGGGTAAATTACACTGAGCTCCCTCAGAAATCTTTATTAAACATGGAGTAAACAATTTTGAAGAAAGGAAATGTATATACGTTTCTAGGAAGAAAAAAATTAAACTTTCTTGCATTTCTCTTCTGACCCAAAAACAAATTGAAGTTTGATTATGGCTTTTATTTCTGAACATAAGAAAGCATCTGTTTTGTAGAAATATTTGTTAGTTCATGGTAATGTGACAGAAAACTAGAAAGTACAGATTGCAGGCAGGGCAGAGGGTGTGAGCGGGTTCTGATCTCATGCATCAGGGTA
>NW_006191547.1:0-750 GCF_000334495.1 Tupaia belangeri chinensis | reverse complement strand
GTCGTTGCTGAGCGGCCTGGACCTCAGGTGTCACTGCAGGCCGTGCCACCACCCCCACCATCTAGCCTGGATTCACCACTCGAATTCTGTTCTATGCCTACCTCTGCCACCCAAGGGAGTCAGCCATTGGTGAGGAGAGGGGGAAGGTGGATGGGAGGGGAGGCTGGCCCAGGCCAACCTGCAGAGCACCTTACCATGACCGGGAAGATGATGGCGGCCACCGTGGACTTGAGGATCCAGAGCACCGCCAGGCAGAGGATCTGCACCAGGGTGAAGAGGTGGATCCGCCGCAGGGGGACGTGCCGCAGGAAGGCGTGGTCGGGCTGGTGCTTGGCTGGCATCAGGAAGAGCTTGCAGCGGTCCCAGAACTGGAGAGGACAACCTGGGGCTCAGTCAGGTAGCTTGGCCTGGGGCTGGTGTGGGGGCTGCTGGGGCCTGGGACTGGCAGGGTGCCACAGTGGGGCCTCTAGGGATCCCAGGATCACGCTTTAGCAGGTGTACAGGAGAGGGGCTGGAGGAGTCCAAGCAGATGTATAATGGGATCTTAGGGAGGGGCTCCTGGGCCCAAGGAAAACGCACACTATCCTCCACACTACTGTTCCAGACATCCGAGGGGTTCACAGGAAATACAGAACAAAACCAAAGGAGCTGCCTTCTCCTGCGCAGCTGCTTCAGGGAAGAAAGGAGACGTCTGGAAATGCTCTTTGGAGTCAGCTCAATGAGGTTTTGGATTCTGAGCCTCTTACAGAG
>NW_006191546.1:0-750 GCF_000334495.1 Tupaia belangeri chinensis | reverse complement strand
TGTCTCAGTTTGGGGCATTTCTTTTGACCTACCCTCAAGTTTAGATTCTTTACCCAGCTGTTTCCTGTCTGCCAATAAGTCTGACAAAAACATGCTTGACTTCTGTTACGAATTGAATGTCTCCCCAAAATTCATGTGTGGAGATTGAGTTGTGAAGGGATTAAGAGAGTGAAAACTTAATCCAACAATGGCGTTGAGGAGTAGGGCATTCAGGAGAAGGTAAGAATAAGGTCATCAGGGCATGACCCCTGCCACTGACTCCTGGTGAGTTTATGAGGAGGGGAGTGGGGGGAGTGAGACTGGGACAGGTGCGCTTGTGCACAGCTCCACACGAGTCTGCCCTCAGTCACACCGTGAAGCCGCCAGTAGACCCTCACCAGATTGGCCTCTAGACCTTGGGCCTCCAAATCATGAGCGGAATAAACTCTATTCTCTTAGGTTCATCTCCAGCATTTCTCTTCATAGCTTTCACCTCTCGGCTGACATTAACCATATTCCCTCATGCTGTCTACTGTTCCCATTAATCATAGTCATTTAAATCTCTCTGATAATTCCAGTGTCTGAGTCATACGGGAGTTTGGCTCTCATAATTGCCTTGTCTCTCCATTTTTATCATGACTTTTGGCATGCCTTGTTAATATTTTGTTGAAAGACAAGAACAGATTAAAGTACATAAATAAGCCTTTGGTGTGAGAATTTGTGTTAATTTGGACAGGAATTGGAGCATGGTGTGTGTGTGTGTGTGTGTGT
>NW_006191545.1:0-750 GCF_000334495.1 Tupaia belangeri chinensis | reverse complement strand
GGGAGTATTCTATTGTGTGTGTGTCTCATGGTTGGCTTAACCATTTTAAAATATGTCATTAATTTGCTGTGTAATTATGTTCACAAAGTATATCCCACTTTATGGTAAGATTCTGTGTACTCTGGAACATATTGAAATCTGACTTACGCTCTGATACAGGTAAATTTTCGGGACTATTCTATGTGTCCTCAACACTGGGCTGCAATTCTGAAGTTCAAGCTTCCACCATCTCATTTTCACCTCATCTCTTTGTTAATTGTGTTGTTTTAATATTTATATGCTTGTAAATATTTTTGTCATTTTGATTTACTAATGAAGCTGTGAAAATCTCCCAGTGTGGTAGTGAATTTGTTTAGTTTTCCGTGCAGTTAAATTAACTGTGGCTTGCACATTTCGAAGCTATGGTAAGTGTATAAAAACACTCCCCGATGAATTTGATTTCCTCATTATAAAGTGATCCTCCTCATCTCTAGATCTTTCATTCTTTTTACTACAACTACACCAAGATAGCATTTGTTTTCACTCGATTTCAAGATTCTGTCCTTTTCCTTCTAAAAAAATGTGCTTTTTAAAAAATATTGTAGGTATGTCTCATAGCTAGCATATGGATGCTTTTTAAATTTTTTTACATTTTTTACAATTAGTTGTATTTTAGTATTTTCTATGTATATACAATGTTATGTTGTACTATTTTTTATCCTCTGAGTATCTTTGCTTTTCTCCTCTCCTTGCTTGCTTTCTTATAAAAAT
>NW_006191544.1:0-750 GCF_000334495.1 Tupaia belangeri chinensis | reverse complement strand
CTACCTCTCTTTCTGAAGATGAGGAAACTGACGATCAGAGAGGCTAAGTGACTTGGCCAAGGTCACACAGCACCAGCTTAGTCTGATTGAAACCTGCGCCCTTCCTCACCTTCCCCAGCAGCGATGTCGGTCAGAGCAGACGAACTGGCAGACGAGGTCTGCTTCTTCCATGGAGAGACCTGGGATCTGCTTTGAGGGCCCATTGTTCAAGCCAGAATGGGCAATTCCTTTCCATTCTACCTCTCACAGTTTAATGCCCAGGGTGGCCACACGTCTGTTTGCTGCCCAAGAGCATGGAGATCCCTGTGACTGCCAAGACTCAGTTCTGAGGTCACAGCAAGGGTAGACACACCAGGGACGGGCCTGAGCTGCCACACTCTGCTCTGTGATAATGGGGCTAATTACAAAGTCAGAGGGACCCATTGTGAGGCCAAACTTGCCACACTCGGGATCATTTAAAGGCTGAGCAAACATGGACCTGCCAGGCCGTCCTGTACCGATGGCAATCTCTAGCCATGCCCAGGCCTGGAGGGCTGCCTCGGTTTCCCGCAGGGTCTGGGGAAACCCTGTGGAACGAGATGGCTCCACCCCCCCAACCCCCTGGGCTTCAGGGCTTCCTAGGAGCCTCAAAACCACCATAGGGACCTGTGAGTCTCTTGTTCAGTTCCAGGGTTGAGAGAAAGATAGAGTCAGAGGAAAAGAGAGAAAGAGCAAGTGACAGAGAGGGGTTCCCGGGAGCGTCCGCAGGCA
>NW_006191543.1:0-750 GCF_000334495.1 Tupaia belangeri chinensis | reverse complement strand
AGGGCCCAAGTCCTTGACTGCAAGTCCTCAGGTCTAGTGTGGAGAAGGCAGCTTTTTCCTGTGAGTCTTGGTACATACAGCCTTTCCAGCTGTCTATGATTAGTGATAAGTTTTTGACCAAGAGCTAGAGTCTATGATCAAGATCACGTCAAGCAGAGTTATCAGGTCCACTTGGAGGAGTGAACATAAACATGAATCACAACAGTTGCCAGGCCAAGAAAAGATGTTCTGTAGGCCATGAGGGTCTGCTTTATAGAACCAGGGGACTTGCCTCATAAGTTTCTCTGTGAATCTTTTTCACCTGGTCCAAAGCATCAATTTAGGCACAGCATAATTTTTGCCAGTAGATTGAAGCTGACTTGAGTGCCTTCCAGGGCAGATACATTGTCCTGATAGACTACACATATAAAAAATATAATCACACAAGGTACTTGTGGTAATCTGGAAACAAATAATTTACAAAATCAGGGAACCTAAAACAGGGCATACATCAAGTTAACAGGATTCCCAGTGTGGCTTTTCACTGTGTGATCAGTTGCCTGGAGTTTCAAGTTCAGTCCAAAATACAAACATCTCTGAATTGTGATGGCTCACATGATGATTTTTAAGACTTTATGATGGTGTGAAGACATTGCAATTTTGATGGACTTCAAATTTGAGTTTTGATTTTTTCTTAGGCTAGTCATATGCAGAGCATGAGGTGTTCAATACTTTATTATAAAATAGGCCTTGTGTTAGATGATTTAAAAA
>NW_006191542.1:0-750 GCF_000334495.1 Tupaia belangeri chinensis | reverse complement strand
CACTTGGACCTGGAGAATGGGACTGATAACTGTTGGCAACATCTGGAATAAGGTTTAACGCAAATATTAGTTTGTCCAGTGAGGAATGAGCTGATTCCCTGCATAGTCATCCCAGCTGATTCCCAGAAATGTGAGCTCTTGCTAGTGTCTGTCTGTGTCCTTGATGAGGTATTCAGTGCTATTAGCAAGCCAGGAAGAGGTGTTCTCTGCAGGCCTCACCCGGCCCTCCTCACACCCAGCTCTCCAGCAAGGCTCCCTGAGCTCTGAGGCCCCGGCACTGTCCAGCTGTGCTCCTGGTCCCCAGCCAGCCTTCCCATCTCTGTCAGTGGACCCACCTGATTAGCCTGCCTGCCCAGCACACCAGCCTGGCATACCTGTTCAGCATGAGGGCATAGCTATCTGACTTGCACACCTGTCTGGTGCCCCTGTCTGTAACCCTTCCAGGCCCCTGTTACCCGCTTAGAGTCCAGCTCAGATGCACCGACTCCTCTGCCCTCCCCCTGCTCCCAGAGCTCTCCTTGCTGCCCAGTCTGCGCTGTGAGCTGCTATCCTAGGCACCTTCGGCTAGGGGGCTGGGTGGGTGCACCAGGTAGAGGCGTACCAGCCTGAGAAGGTGGCCAGAATCTCATTTCCTCCCTACCAAGTGCAGCCTGGCCCCTTCGCCTCTGCCTCGGCTGGGCCTATTCAACTGACCACAGGGTGCCCACCTGTCCTGGGCAGACTGAAAAATGGCCTGAGTAGTAGGCACCC
>NW_006191541.1:0-750 GCF_000334495.1 Tupaia belangeri chinensis | reverse complement strand
GCAGCCACGTCAAGTGCTCAGTACACGTGCAAAGCCTCCTCTTTACGCTGTGTATGTTACAGTCTTCCGTGGGTCAGCTACTGTCTGGTAGTAGCCATGAGGTTTGAAGCTCCAGTAGCATATTCAGAGCAGTAAAATGCTTCTGCCACATACATTGCCAGCCATGTATTACTCAAGAGCACCAAACTTACTCAAGTTCAACTTACTCCCTGGGAACATGTGGCTTCTTATGAGAAGACCAGGAAAAGGTGGGAAGGAGGCTGAGCTTCACCAGGAAGTGACATTTCAGGGCTCTTCCTGCCTCGCTTACTGAGAGGCCGTGTGACCCTTCTGGCTAGGCCGTGATAGGCGTGCTCCCATCGGCCCTGGGGACGGGGAACGTGCAGGTTGACATCGGCTCTTGTGAAGCAGACAAGCTAGATTGAAGAACAGGCCTCGTTGTCACTAGTTTGCCGACACGTGTGGTCTATAGCAGGTCCGTGTCTACACACGGACCACCGACCATAGCTGGAGTCCGGCAGCTTGACAAGGGCATACCTAACGATGTTCTAAGAGAAGTAAAGTTGAAAATGTCTGCGTATCAGAGCAGTGAAGAACCCGAAGAACATCCCCCACAGAAAGGCAGGGAGAAGTCCAGAACTGGAAGGTGGGCCTCTGAGGCGGCGTTCGGGCACAGGGAGCTGGCCGGGATGAGAACCCACAGGGCTCCCTGGGCAGGTGCTCATTCACAGAGGCTCTGGAGTGCCATCC
>NW_006191540.1:0-750 GCF_000334495.1 Tupaia belangeri chinensis | reverse complement strand
TGCCTCCCAGCTCTGCAGGCCCGGCACAGGTACTGTGACCAGAGGCACACCTGCCTGTCTGGCAGGGGGCCCTGACACCAGCAGTCTGAGGAAGCAGAGCGTCAGCACCCCCAGGGCCTGGAGTAGGACTCACACAGCATCGCCGCCCTGGCCACTGCTCAGGATCCCCTGCTCTCCGGGTCATTTCCACTCCCATTGTCCTTCAGGAGCCTCTCTAACAGGGGGAGCGTCCTCCAGGCCCCTGCCTCTTCCAGACCCTGCCCTACACCCCAGGCAGCTGCCCAAGACTGCAACACCTCTGCCAACCTGGTGGGTGCCTCAGTACAGTCTGAATTCACATTTGCCACATTGTTTTGAACAACTTTTTGTAGGCTTTGAAGCCATCTTGTTTCCCCGCTCTGTGAAATGCCCATTTGTGTCTTCTGCCAGGCCCATATGCATATGTGAGGTTGTGCTGTGCAGGCCCGCATGAGCATATTCATGTCCCCCACACACTCTAGCCACAGCAGAGCTATGGACATCGAAGGACCAGGTGCTCACATCAGGTGGGTGAGGGTCCTTGGGACTGCAGTGAAGCTCCTTGATGTTCTGGGCAGAGCTGGGCTGTCGCCATTTTAACCACTCTGTAGGAAAGTTGCAGCCCACCCCAGGACAAGACACAAGGGCTGTGAGCTTGATCAAAGACTGCAGGACCCAGGCTAGATGCAAATTTCAGGAGGGACCAAGGCATCTTTTCCCTCTGTGAAAAAA
>NW_006191539.1:0-750 GCF_000334495.1 Tupaia belangeri chinensis | reverse complement strand
AAAAAAAAAAAAGATTTATTACTTGAAGATACAAGTAGAAAGATACTCTAAATGAAAACAATTGATAGTATTAGAAGGATAGGAAAAGCTGTGTTGTGTGCATGTGGTCAGATTATATGAGCTCAATTTGAGAGGAAGTCATTGAGTTATTATAAAGTTATTTGAAAGTTATTTTATGAGCATAAATAATTTTTTTCAGTCCCACACTATTCAATGGGTAATGATTTTGAATATCTGGTTTGAACATTTTCATTGTTGGTTTTATGCCATGAATATTTCTTAACCTTTATTGTGTGTTTATTTTTATTTTAGGTGAGAAATTCATCCACACTTCTCTTTAGTGCCTTGATCACAAGAATTTTTGGAGTTAAAAGGGGAAGGGATGAACTTTCCAAAACAAATAGGTAAGTCCCATCTAAGGCTAACTTTACTTTTTATATGGTATTACTCAGGCCAAAAATAATTTTTGAAAATTTGCTTACTTTTATAGATTCATCTACAACATGAAACTATAAAAATGCTATAATGAATTAACCTGTGATGCCAAATTCTAAACCCTTGGGCAAAAATATCCACTGTTTAATAAGTGGACCTTTCAAAGCAACAAAAATAAAGCAAGCTAGCAAGGACTGAGATGTAGAGCTTCTCCCTCATGGCGTCAACTAAAGTTATGCTTTTTCTTTCTTTTTTTTTTTTTCAAGTATTCATGAAATGTCCTGAATGAATTTTTCTTTCTTTCTTTCTTTCTTT
>NW_006191538.1:0-750 GCF_000334495.1 Tupaia belangeri chinensis | reverse complement strand
TTTTTTTTTAAATACCAGAAGAAAGCACTAAAAAGGCCAGAAAGGATTACCTCTGGGGAGCCAGACAGAATGGAGCAGGATGGGGTAAGTTAGTGCGAATTGTTATAAATGAATGTTCTAGAACTATTTGGTTTTCAACCGTGACAAAAATAATGCAAAAATCCTTTGAAAATAACTTTCAGCAGGGCCAATGGTTGGGGGCTAGAAAGTGGATCTCTTACCAGAGGGTGGCTTGACGGTTTGCTTCCTAAGGCTGAGCACTCTTTGCTTCCTGTCCTCTTCTGGCTTCTGAGCCCAGGTCACGTGACACCCGTCCACCTTCTCATGGTAAATCCCAGGCTCACTCTGGCCTACTTCTTGGGTGGATAGCAGCCTTCTTGACTTGGCAGTTTATTTTGGAAATCCGCAGAGGAAGCAGACTTCAAATAAGCGTGGGAAGTGCGTCTTGTACCACTGCCATGTATGTTAGTCCCTGTATTTTGAGGCATAACCATATGCCAAGCACTTAGAGTAAACCAAGGCTGGGCTAAATATTTACAGACAGTACTTCGTTTCATTTATTATTATTTTTTTATTTTTTTCTAATTAAAAATATTATTCATTTAATTCATGATAGAGTGTGTACACATGAGAGAGAAGCACCCTCAGGATGCTCTTCCACCTCAGCCCCTACCCCAGCTCTCCGGCTACTCAGTCATGAGCTGTGTGCTCACGCCCAGTGTTCAGGCCAGCCTGAGGATCTGAGCCCGC
>NW_006191537.1:0-749 GCF_000334495.1 Tupaia belangeri chinensis | reverse complement strand
CCTTACCCACCATGCTACCAGCTGGCCCAACCCTTCACTTTTTGTTGTTCCTTCTTGTGCTATCTCTCAGGGTCTTCTTTCCTTACCCATCTGGGTCCCTCATCCTCCTCAGACCTTCTCTTGGCAGCTTCTACATCCATAGCTTCGACCTATACTCTAAGGACACAAACACTGAGGTGATACCCAGCCTCGACCCTTCTTTTGAGTTCAGACCATTTACAGAGTATCTCTGGATCATCTCTGGGTCTACCAGATGCAGCATATGTAAAACTAACCTCGCTCTCTATTACTGCCACCCTGACCTCAAACTCTCTTGTTCAATTCCAAGCCTAATGAATGAAATTACCCCCTGTATAGTCACCTCAGCAAATCCCAAGACTCCCACTTCTCTACCACACACCCCCCCATTCCGCAGAGTTGGCAAAACAGAATGGGTGTCTGGCTTTGGTCTGAACGTCTCCAGAAAGCAGCTCCTTCTACTCCGCCTTTTCTCATTTTTCCCTGGACCGGGGTTGGTAAGCTCCCTGTATCCAGACCTCACTCTGTCTCCTCCACATAGCTGTCACAGCAAGTTTTTAAAAATATACATCTAATGTCGGTGTCTCTCCACTGCCCTTAAAGGCCAGTCTCCTCTGCACACCGCATGCTTCCAGCCACAACTCCCACACTCTCCACAGGATCCTAACTTAATTCCAACATATTTGCAATTTCCTTCCAAACTCATCATACCCTCTTATTCTCATTTGTTA
>NW_006191536.1:0-749 GCF_000334495.1 Tupaia belangeri chinensis | reverse complement strand
TCAGCCTCAGATCCCTTCCCGTTCTTGGAAGATGGGCTGATACCATGTCGCCCAGGCCCCACCCTTCTAATTACCCAGTTAGTGTTTCAGGGATAGTCAGGGCCAGACCTAAAGTTGTCTCCCAGCCCACCATGAGTCACTTAAGTAGCATCAACCCAGAAGGCCTTCCCATGAATAACAAAGCCACTGGTATCGTTTTGGAAATTCCCAGGGTTTAGAAATTTCCTTCCAGGAACCAAGGTCAAAGACCAGCCAAAATTACAAATTATATAACATTCACATTTTTTATTATACAGTTTATACTGCAGCCAAATTGAAATTCCATGGGGAAATGGTGAGTCACAGAAGAAACCTACAGGCTTTCAGTATACCTTGAGTGTACCCTGTTTCAAAATAATTATATAAAGATGTCAGCATGTATAGATATTCCAAAGTATGCTCGAAGAATTTTCAAAGACATGAGAGAAGTGTTTAGCTTAGATAATAGTAAGATATATTATCTCCACATAGAGGGAGCAAACAGGAAGAACAAAACAGTGAACAGCATAGCCCTGGTGATGGCTGGGAAGGTAGGAACATGGTAGAGGAGGAGGGAGCCCTCAGGAGACTCTAGGTCTGGTGTCCATCTGGCCCTGGGTCTGCACTGGCTACCGATTATGGAAGCACTGTGTGTTTTCTCCTATATGTCAGCCTAGGATGGAAAATAAAGCTTCAACTTCATCCAGTTGAAAGCAATCATTAGGAAAAAA
>NW_006191535.1:0-749 GCF_000334495.1 Tupaia belangeri chinensis | reverse complement strand
GGTAATATCCTTGATTTAATGGTAACATAATATATGCATATTTTGAAAAAAATTAAAAACAGGAGGGAAAAAATCCTTAGAAGTAGGAAGAGATACTGGGAGCCCCATGGATGTAATCCTTCAATTTAAAAATCGAAGCTATAAATGCATTTCTTCTTCCTGAGCACACAGACTATATTTCCCAGTATTCCTTGCAGTTAGTCATGACCAGGAAACTCAGGTCTAGTGAATGGAATCTGAAGACAAGGGATACATAACACTGTCATCAAAAACTCTATTTTCCCCTGCTAGCAGGCTGAGAGAGAGAAGATTACAGTGACCATGAAAGCCAAACACTGAAGGCAGCAGAGCCTCTGTCAGCTTGAATTGCAAGTGACCAGAAGAAGGAGGCCCTCCAATAGAACACTTCATCTACCCATGACTGGTATGTGAGCAAAACACAAGAATTGAATAGCAACAGCAGTGGGCCCTAGAGCCAGGACTGATATGGGGAAATCGGGGTCTGGGCTCACCATGCCTGTGGGACTGCAGGTAGGGCAAAGCTTATCCACCAAGACCACAGTAAAATGGAGGAGGACATAGCCTTGGAGGGTAATAAGCAAGCAGGAGTCAAGATAAAAGAGGTATTCTTCATAATCTGCACATTGGTTACAGTACAGGAGAACTGAGAAAATAAGTGACTAGACTGAGGATAATGGAAGTCAAGTTTCTCATTGTGAGAGAAGGCAGATACATATATATAAAAAAAA
>NW_006191534.1:0-749 GCF_000334495.1 Tupaia belangeri chinensis | reverse complement strand
TGGGATCCAGCCTCCTTAACCAACATGCCACTGGCTGGCCCCATAAATATGCTACAGTTTATTTAGTCATTCTACTGTCTCCAGCACGGGAATATCATAGTGTTTCTGTAATTATTCTTTTTCTTGGTACACACATGAATGCATATCTGTTGGCGTGCCTGTGCTCTTAAGGTTCACTGTAGAAAGTCTCTTGTGTGCTAGTTCTATAGACCCCTTAGATATCGTCAGAGAGGCTGCCTTCATTATCCTCTCTGAGGCATAGGATGCTTCAGGCTTTAGTCTTTTCCTCTAGTGTGCCCCTGCTCTCTGACCCTCCACGATGTCCTGACCTTCCTCTCACTGTTTTGACCCCGACAAGTAATCACTCTCACTCCCCTCTGACTGCTGGCTATCTCTGATGCACCGATGGCATTCTGAAGGCCGAGATCACTCCTGCTCTTGCCTAGCTCTTCTCACCTCTCCTATGGATTTGCCATCCTGGCTAAAGTACCCTTGTCCTGTCTATAGTCCTAACACAATTCTAGTATGTCAAAAGAACTTCCCATCAAAATTATGACCATATCATATTACAGCCACAGAGGGACTATATAGCGGAGAGTTAAAGTCCAGACCCTGAAGTCATCCTTGCTGGGTACAAATGAGGATCTGGGATTTCAGTTGTGTAATCGTGGGCAGGTTACTTAACACCTATTTCTCAATTTTGGAATGAGGACTGTCAGAATTCCTATCCAGTAATGCTTATCATAAAC
>NW_006191533.1:0-749 GCF_000334495.1 Tupaia belangeri chinensis | reverse complement strand
AAGCAGCAGTCCTAACAATCTCTGATCACAGCTCCTCCTGCTGTCACCACTGCCTGAACCTAGCGCCACTGTGCACACAGCCAGAGCCCACTCTGTCTTTAAGAGAGAATGTTTTGCTAAGGGGAGCTGCTGCAGAGGGGAGACCTGCAAGGAAAGCTGCAAGGAATGCGAGGGAGCCTGTGCTGTGTGCCGTGCTGCTGTAGAAACCCAGATCCCACCTAAGACCTGCAACTGCCTGAGGCCCGAGGACCGCTCGGCACTGTGCTAGCCAATGTTGCACAACCAGGCAGCAAATAGAGTCCTTCATGCCTCGTGGCTGGACAGGTGTGCCCTTCACTGCTGGAACTCGAGGCCTAGAGACAGGGAACGTAGACACAGACATAAAGGGGCCAGTAGGCTCTGACCACATGACTCTCAGCAAAGGTGGCTCCCCCGGGCCTCCATTGCAGAGGCTAAACTCAGAACCTCCCAGGCGTCTACATCGTTGAGTATGGGAATCCATGCAGTTAGTTATTTGTTGAATGAGTGTATGTTGAACCTCCTCTTCCAATGCTGACCGTGAGCAAGGCCCTGGGCTCAGCCCAAAATGTAGCAATAGCTACAAAGGCCATGCAACTCCATTAAACTTCCGGTCTTCTGCGGGAGACTTCCAGTCTCCCTGCTTCTTCCAGCTGTTCCTTTCCCCAGAAGGCATTCATTGAGTCTGTGGTTTGGTGGGATTTTGATCAGCACTGGCCACAGGATTGAAT
>NW_006191532.1:0-749 GCF_000334495.1 Tupaia belangeri chinensis | reverse complement strand
CTGGGTGCCTGGGTGCCTGGGTGCCTGGGTGTCCCCTCAGCAATCTGTCTGGCCAAGGTGGCTGGCCCGTGGGGAGAAGGGGGCCCACAGACCCACCATACAGTCGCTTCAACATGTGTACACACTTCAGGGGGCTGGTTAATGTGACAAGGACAGACGGGAGACAGGTACCTCGGTACCCTGACTTCATTCTTAAAGGGCCAGCATTGCAAAGGACTGCACGAGGCCGCGGATCAGCGTGGGCTGGCTGGGCGCTCAGCATTCACGCTGCCCTTGTAGGAGGTGGAGTCGGACTGTCCTGGCTTTGAACCCAAGCTCTGTCACTCACCGGTGGGGTAACCTCGGGCAGATTCTTTTTCTGTAAAATGGGAATATTTTCTCCAAAAGGAAGAGGAGCTTAAATGAGAGGTCAGGCGGAACCCCTGGAGCAGCGCTCGATAACGAGGGGGGTTGGTCTGTAATTAGACTGTTATCCCGGACACGTCCCCTTCACACACCGGTGCTGCCACGGCTCAGGAGCACGCAGCTACACGTCTTCATCCCCCCACGGAGTGGAGCATCATTCCCCAAATGTCCCCGTCCCTGGGCCTAACACAGCACTGTTGGGGAGGGGACCCATCCCTAGGTGCTCCACTGTGGCACCCCGTAGGCCCCCTCTGAGCTTTGCCTGCTGTGAGCACCTCTGGGAAATACCGGATCATCTGGGTAGCATGTGAATCTGGGGGTGGCATTTAAGGGAGTGAGGCGGG
>NW_006191531.1:0-749 GCF_000334495.1 Tupaia belangeri chinensis | reverse complement strand
TCTGTTGGGGGTGCTGTCTCTCTGTCTTTCTCTATATCTCTTGCTCATGAAGGAAATAAGTAAAAATATTTTTAAAAAAGTATACAACAGTGTGAGTTAAGAATAGGGGTAATTATTGAGGAAAAGAGAAAAACATGATAAGGGACTGAGTTGGAGAGGCAGCAGTTACAGATAGAATGAATGTTTTGAACTTGGTAAGTCAGGCAGGAAGAAATGAGTTAAATTTCATACAGCAGGAAGCCCTCTTCCAGGAGTGAGTACCCAGAGGAAGGGGCACTTCCAGAGAGCCAGGATGAGCACAGCTAGAGCCTTTGTAGCAAGGAAGTCAAAGTGACTTCCTCTGAAGGCTCCTAACACCGCTAAGTGTGCAGGTATAAGACAGTGAAAGAAAACAAAGACGTAGTCAATGAAATAGACTGTTCTACAGATGAGTTACAGGAGCAAACACATACAGATGCTGGTGATACTTTTGGACTCACATATGCATGGAAATTATAGCATGGTAAATGTTTTCATTTATGTATTTCCACTTCATACTCGTGAGCTCTTTCACTGAGACAAGTTGATAAGTGTCAGAAATATCAAGTGGTGAGTTTACTAGAAGCCATGCATGGCTATCCTCAAGACATAGAACACAATTTGGACACCTATGCTGGTTGTGCCCTGTTCCTCCCCCCAGATCCACTCACCTCCCTCATAGGTGACTGACTGAGGAGAAAAGTGTTGCTTTCTCAATAGTTTCTGGGAGA
>NW_006191530.1:0-749 GCF_000334495.1 Tupaia belangeri chinensis | reverse complement strand
TTAAAATAGCTAACATTTAAAAAGAGAAGAAAATCAATCATACCACATGCTGATGAGGAAACAGAGCAAACAGAATTCTCATGTGACGCTAATGAAAATGAAAATTTTAGAAAACAGTTCGGCAGATTCTTATGAAATTAAATAGTTAAAAATACACTGAATATATAACCCAGTAAACCCACTCCTAGGTGTTTACACGGAGAGATGAACACGCACACGCATGAAATCACTGTCCACAGGTCTGTATACCAGCTCTGCCCACAAGCACAAAGGCGGGGAACAGCTCAGACGCCCGTCAGCGGGTGGAAGGCTGGGCCGACCGTGGTACCGCACAGCCGGGTGCAACCAGCCACAGGGAGCGGGGAGCTGCTGGCACCCCACCTCCGGGCAGACTGCAGACCCGGGCAGCTGAGAGGAAGCGGTCGCTCTCAGAGGTAACACAGGCACTACCCCACTTCTGTGCCATTCTGGAGAAGTCAAGGCTGCAGCCAGGGAGGAAAGGCCAGGGGTCAGCAGGGGTCGGGGTGGGTCCCAAGTGTGACTGTGAGGGCAGCATGACGAAGGTTTTCAGAGATAACGAGCCATTCTCTGTGTTGACTGTGGCGGAGACACGAATCTATGTGTAAATTAGAACTCATCAAACCATACAGCAAAAGTGACCATTTTACTGAATGTTCGATTACTTTGAAGAGAGAGTTTTGCTATAGGGCAAATGCACTCACCAAAAGAGACACAGCAAGACAGAGAGA
>NW_006191529.1:0-749 GCF_000334495.1 Tupaia belangeri chinensis | reverse complement strand
CAAAGGAGTGGTGTTAAGGCAAGTTACACTGCTATGAGTTGTATCGCGGTCGCTTCCTGGTGAGTACCATCCCAGGCCCTGGCATGTAGATTCTGGCACCTATGGAGCAAACTGCACCCTTAGACTTCCAAGTAATCCCCGCCCCCCTCCTCCGCATCTGTCCTCATCTGCCCAGCTGTGCAGACCTGGCATTTGGGCATGCACCACCTTCATCCTTCCCATCTCTTACCTGCTCTGAAGAGCATACAAGCATACGTCAATGACAACACAGTATAATCTGATGACAGCCAAAGAGCTCCTAAATCTTCCAAATTGCCGTCTGCACTTCCTCTAACGTTGTGTCCTGGCAGGCCTGGACTGACCCACCCCACCCCTCCAGTCTCAGCAGCTACACTGTGGCAGCTCATTCCAGCTGCTTTGGGAAAAGCTGGGGCTCCAGGCGCCAGTCTCTTCCTGGTGGCACCTTCCCAGAGTGGGCTACCGCTAAGGTCTGTGATGCCCTGGGGCAGGAATAGAGGACAAGGCTCAGAACTTTCCCACATCCAACTCTTTCAAGGATCCCTTTGGCTTTCCACATGGAAAACCAACCAACAGATGAGCAAATTCAGTGAATTTGCCACAGGAATCCCACGGCAGGATGAGAGAGAACCCACCGTTGGTAGGGCTGGGGCAAAGAGAAGGTAGGTACCTCTTTCCTAAGCTGCTCTCTGCTATATATGGAAACTCAAAAAAAAAAAAAAAAAAAAAAA
>NW_006191528.1:0-749 GCF_000334495.1 Tupaia belangeri chinensis | reverse complement strand
TCAGCTCTTTGTCTCTTTCGTCATGTTTCTGAGTTAAAATGTCATCTGTTTTAAATTCTCAGAGTACTTTCTCTTTTCCTGGCAGACCTTGAAATACACCATGATATTTCTTTTGGCTTTTAACGCCTGTCCAGGAAGTCAAGTGGGAGAGAGAGAAGCCACGCAGTGGACATGGTGTTCTTGTCCCAGCACATAAGGAAACCAAATAATTTCTCAGCTCAGTAGGTTTCTCTGAACAGCTCCTGTTTTATAGGTTTTCTTCATTACCATTATGAGAGAAGCACTATCCATCACCACGGGGAAGACAAGGGCGCTCATCCGATGCACAGGACAATGGCGGCCATCTATGACAAAGTCATTTATCAGGAGCTCTTCATGACAGAAAGAGACACGTTAAATTTATCTCTGTGTCCTTACCATTGAGTTCAATGTCTGGAATGGAACAGTTCCCTGATAAATGCTTAGTTAATGATGAAAGGAATGAACTGAAATCCACGCACGCATTGGCCGTGTTTCACATTACAATGTAAGATGAACATAGGAGTGGCGAACAGACCCGTCTGTGATGGGGAGATCTGCAGGGCATAGATGTCGTGTGGACAGACTTGCCCTGGTTCACGAGAGGATGGACTTCCTGTGGATCTCAGGGCATCTGGACAGGAAAACTCCCAGTAACCACAAACACATCTCATTTTACTGGCTTCTCCACGTCTAGGTATCTGCTATAAAGTACAGACACTCAGTACAAA
>NW_006191527.1:0-749 GCF_000334495.1 Tupaia belangeri chinensis | reverse complement strand
CCCTCTCAGAGATGGCTGAGTGGCCGTCCCCCCCGGAGGGCTCTGTGGTGGCTGTGCTCAGGGGAAACGCTCCCGCACGGAGGGCCTCGGGGTCCAGTCTGGCAGGAGTTGGGAAGCCCGTGACTGAGCCTGGGTCTGGTGCTGGTAGGTGCTGGCAACAGTGCAGGTCCTCCTGTGCACCCCCTTCCGTATGGTTCTGGATACCAGGAGTGTGGGGGGTCTGCACCGCCGGCCCTGGGACCTGGGGACACAAGGCCTGCCTTGTCCTCAGCCTCAGCAGGCATCCAGGTGAGACTTTCTGGGAGAGGTGGCCCTGGATGACATTGCCCTACACCTCCGAGCCGTCCCCGGGCAGCTGGCCCCACCAGCCCCAGCTGCTCATCACGAAGGCGGACTGCTCTCGGAGGGCCACACAGCGCACGGCAAGGAGCTTCTTGTGGGCTGAGGCGATGGTCAGGGCAGCTAGCCTGGCAGACCGCAGCCCAGGACAGGCCCCTGTCTGGGTGCTCCACGACCCCTCCTGCCTCCGACAGCCCACGGACAGGCTGACTCACGGCCATGTCCCCAGAGCTGACACGGAGCCTGCCGGAGCAGAGGCAGCAGAAGGCGGGGGTGTCGGTGCCCATGCGTTGGAGGAGATGCCTGGGCCGAGGGTGTGTGGAAATGTGGACGGGAGCAGCGGGGGCAGGGCGCCCTTCCCGCCCCGTGCGGCCGTTCGCTGGGTCTGGGGCTGCGGCTCCGGGCTGTGC
>NW_006191526.1:0-749 GCF_000334495.1 Tupaia belangeri chinensis | reverse complement strand
ATAGGAAAAGCAGTCAGACTTCTGTCCACATTTCGTTTTTGAAAATAATATAATTGAACCTCAGAGTTGATAACAAAAATGTTTGCAAGAATGTGAAGTTGATAATTTGTAAACACTTGGAACCTTTTATTTAGGCCAGTTCAGGGATAAGATGGCAAATATACTCTGTGAAGCTTGGCCAAGCTTTTTACTTGCTGTGATCTAATGAAATATTTTAGTTTTATCTATTTTCTTTTTTCCCTTTGTTATGCACTGGCACCACAGGCATTAGCTGGAAGTGAATTAAAAGAGTCTAGAAGCTGTGATTCTGAAACCAGCAAGGTGTTAGAATAGAATTGATTATCTGGAGGTGTTTGCATATGGAAGCAGCCCTCCTACCTATTCATTTCCATTCTAACTTAAGAGGTATGTGGGAAGCTTGTGAATATCCTTAAAGGGTTTGATCTCTCTGTCTATGTGGCTTCTGATTCAGAGATGAATACTTAAAACTTCTAAAGGAAAATCATAAATAAAAGCAAACATGACAGTGGAGAAATATACTTCTAAAAAGTATTAGAAACTATAGCTTTAGGACGTGTCAAATAAGTTCAGACTTGCTAAAGAGAGACTTTTTTAGAAAAGACACATGGGAAAGGCCCTGGGTTTGGTCCCAGGCCTTCCCTGAGCATGCTGGGTGTGTTTGCATGTGCCTGTAATCCAGGCCAACTGAGACAGCGGTAGGTCGCTGTGTGAAGACCCTGTTGGGGGTG
>NW_006191525.1:0-749 GCF_000334495.1 Tupaia belangeri chinensis | reverse complement strand
GACTTATTTTAGAAAAACTATGTGAAAATAGCCAGTAGGAAAAATAAATAATAATTAAATAATTATTAATATAACATTAAATAATTACTAGTAATTCAATAGAATCCCTATTTTTAACATGAAGGTAGCTTGGTGATTAATCTGAAACCAAAAGGTCAATCAAGCATATTACTAGAGATACTGTGTGAAGCCACAGAAAAAAAGACTGAAATTGGTATTTCTCTATGACGAGACCAGCTGCTGTCTTGTGTTAAAGTAAATGTAATGGTATCAACATTTAAGAGAGTCCCCACTGTACAAATTATCACCAAATTCCTGGCCCAAATCTAAACAGAGTCCACTTATCACTTTGCCAACATTTTCAACTGGCTCGTAATAAATTTCTCTTACAGAATTTCCTTAAATAATTTATCTTAACAGCTTTTTATTGACTTGTTAGTAGTTTCCATCCAAGATGTGTCACTGTAACAAATGCTTCAAGTAGAAAGTGAACAGTACCCATAATGTTAGTGTAATTTGAAACAATTCTGCAAAAAGAAGGCACATCTACTAGTGAGAATGTTATTTAAACATTACAGATTTTATTTGTATTGGTCCAAATAAGAATACAGTAAAGCAGGTCATTTTAGTTTAATTTGACAAATATATTGAGTACACGCTGTGCATCAGGCTTTTTAATAAAGGTTGAGTGTTGCAATAAGAAATTGGAACTAGGGACCCGCAGATGGCATAATAGTTATGTCACTGGA
>NW_006191524.1:0-749 GCF_000334495.1 Tupaia belangeri chinensis | reverse complement strand
TCCCTTCTCCTCCATCCTTCTCCCAGAATTTTGGTCATTTGCACACGTGCCCAGTGTATTTTTCAAATCACTGGGTCCAAGAATCGAACTTCACAGTTGATTATGTGGGATTCAGCTGGCTCCACCACCATTCCACTGGTTGGCCCAGAGTTTTCTAAAAGCTATTTCATTTTAAAAGATACAAAAAATAACTGGGCTTTTCTTGTTAAGCTATAATAATCAGATACAGGATGGGGTTAGAGTGAAATTGTGCCAGGTTTAAATTACATCATCTAAGAAGACCAGACAATTTATATTCAGGGTGTCTAGGGAGGAACTGTCTCGTATGATGTCACCAGGAAGTGGCTTTACAAACAAAGACAGGATGTGGCAGGTTGCACTGGATCCTTCAAGTTAGCTTTTCTGGAAAAATGTGAATTACTCAACAAGCCCCCATTGTCTCTTGAGGCAAATCAACTTTGAAATACAGTGGAGAGCTCTGGGTAATGAACGAGCATGCAAGGTTACACACTGTGTCCTCAGTTCACAGAACAGGATGAGATTAAGACAACAGACGAGAGTAACGTTTTATAAAATTGTGAACTAAACTGTTTATCAAATTGTTTTGTGACTATTTCTGTTTAGTAGTTCTTAGGAGGCATTAAGTAAATTAGTCCCTAAGAAATAAACGTATGCATTTTTTTAAAGGTTTTGTCATAGGGTGCATGCATTCCCTGGAGAGAGAGATGAGAGAGACAGTAAGAGGGAAA
>NW_006191523.1:0-749 GCF_000334495.1 Tupaia belangeri chinensis | reverse complement strand
GAGTTCAAGCCGCCAGGTCCAGGATTCGAACTGGCCATCCTTGTGGGAGTCCAGCACGTTAACTACCGCACCGCCTGCTGGCCCCTGACTTACCTTCAGGTTACAGTTTTCTAAAAAGGCACAGAGCTGTGCATGGTACCGTTCATCAGAAAAGCCTCCGAACCAGACCCTGGTCCCGGTCCCTGCTCTGCCATTTCCGGGAGGGTGACCTTAAACAAGCTTCCTCTCCACCCTCAGCTTCTTACCTGTTAAGGGGTGAGGAATTCCAGGGGGTGATTCTTAGTTTCTCTGTACTTCCGTGTTTTCTAAAATGCCCACAGTCACCTCATTCCTGTGGCCATTTCAGAAGTGACTCTGGGCCCAGGCGCTGTGCTGCAGCAGGGATGTGGTGCCCTCCCTGCAAGGCCGGAAGCCACAGGGCGACTGCAGCTTGGACTCGGCATCCTGGAAACACCGTGGCCGTGCACACTGGCACCCCGGCTCCTGAGACCCCGGAGGACCCGGAAAGGGGTCAGGGTATGGCGAGACCTCGGGGTGCTTCACACACGTGGGGTGCTCCCTTACGTCTAGGAGATGTTAGGAAACTCAGCTAAAAAGGGAGCGCAAGGCAATGCAGCACTCGCTGGAAAGGCCAATGAAACCCCGGGCTGGGCCTGCGTGGGCGAAGCGGGGGAGGGCCTGTTACTGCGGGACGCACCTGCTGTGTCTAAAGCCAGTCCCGCCCTCCCCTGGCGTCCACACGTCTGCCC
>NW_006191522.1:0-749 GCF_000334495.1 Tupaia belangeri chinensis | reverse complement strand
CTGAGGCTCTGAGATGTCAGCCATCTAACTCAAGGCCACACAGCCAGTTGAGGGGGTAGAGAAAGGGTCTAAATGTATGTGACTTCAAATCCCTGGGGCATCGCCATGCTTACTAGCCCCAGATGCCTTCTAGAGAGAAAATTCTACAAGAGCCGGTATCTTTATCATTCAACAAGATTTGTAGCACAGTGAATTAGGGAGTTCAGTTTTGCCCACCAAGGATGTCATGGGTTGCTCTCCATTCTCTGTGGTGCTACTCTCACTTGGAGATGGGTGATCCTTATTTATATCTGCGGGACGCTAAGAATACCCACGTCGTGATTCCACAAAAAGCCTGCATCTCTCGAGTTGTCATTCTGGGTCAGCACCCTCAAAGATATTTTAAGTGTGCACCTTATGTTCGAGGGACAAAATATCCCAATCTCACTGTGAATGCCAGCTTGCACCACTCAGAGGCTGCGGCAAGATTGGACTGTCAGTTATTAAGCAGGTTGTTCTAAATAAGCAGGCAAGATCTTGTTATTTAGACATGCAGTTCTGAAAAAGAGCTGGCAGCCCCAGGAACACAAAATGAAACGTCAAAGCGTCCTGGGATATGTCATTGCCCATGAAAAGTCATCAGCAGCTGCCTGAGAAAGCGTTACATTTGCATTTACTCCTCCGAATAGTAAACAGTATTGACAAGTGAAAGGTTTTTTGTGTTCCATCCCCCTGGGAATTTTTTTTTTTTTGAGATTTTTTTCGCTATA
>NW_006191521.1:0-749 GCF_000334495.1 Tupaia belangeri chinensis | reverse complement strand
ATTAAAATAAATAAACAAATTTTAAAAATCTATGATATTATTACTCATGAACAAGACCTTATGACCAAAGATTTATCACTTTTTTACATTTTCCTTTCCAGCTTGCCTTTCCAGAGAGTCATCAAGTTCCATCTGTAGCCCACAGGCTGACATGGAAACAACACTATTTTTTCTTGCTCCCCAAAGTTTGCATAATTCCAAGAACTGTGTGTGGGAGCTGTGTAACCGTACTGTTGCAGGATGAAAAGCAAAGGCAATTTTTGTAATTCTGCTATCACTCAAAAGCACAGCATTGTAAAATTGCAGAAATGGGACCTCAGAGACTATGTAAGATAGAGGGCACATATTCCAATGCATTTTGCATCCAGGTAGGTGTGGTTGTTACACAGCATGATTATACACAGGACAGCAGAGGAGTGGGGCCTCTGATGCATTGACAGCGGTGAAATAAATTAGACACTGTGCTACCCAAATAAACGAGCCCGATTCCAGACAAGGAGTGTGCCACTTCTGGGACCTGTGGCTGATGACGCTGCTCCACTCCTACTCGTTGAACCCACGATGAAAAAGGCAGCCTCCTCTTTCTCCATCATGCTGAAGATAAAACACTATTACATAAATGCTAAGAAAGTCCTCCACTTGTCACACCCAACATCCAGTTCAAGACAGGGTCCTGCAGAGGGTTTTTTCTGAAACACATCTCAGACATAATCACTTCACTTTTTATTTTAGAGAGAGATTTTTTGCTA
>NW_006191520.1:0-749 GCF_000334495.1 Tupaia belangeri chinensis | reverse complement strand
AAAAAAAAAAAAAAGAAAAAAAGAAGTTGCAGAGTGATTGGAAGGAAGGAGGGGAGAAAAAAGAAGGAAGGGGAAAAGGAGATGGAAGGAAGAATGAAAGATATGCAAAGGAAGGGGGAGGGGAGGAAGGAGATAGGTGGCGGAGTGACTGCTTTCTTTATACACTTTGATACTGGTTTTTGTGTTATTATTTGCAGTCTTACAAAGAGAATAATAAATGACTAAATGAGATGCTACGCTAAAGCACACATAACAACAAAGTTCACTTTCCAGGACAAAGAAATAGACCGCAGGTCATGATGAGCTTCCATTTTGCCAACCAGCTGGAACTGTGGTAAAGTGCTGGTGTTTTATGAGCATCCAACTCATTCCCATGACAGCCTGCAGCAAGTGTGTGCTCCCATTCCATGGCGAGGGCAAGCAGGGAGTGGGTATTGGCTTTACTGCACCAGGTACTGGCACTGGGCGAACCTCATGATACACAGCAGTGTCTGCTTGGCATCCCAGAAGACTTGCTCTGCATGCCCAGGTTGTACAACTTATCTGAGGGTACACAGGTGGCTTGTGGGCAGTGGAGTACCTGGGATTCCAAGGCAGGCCATCGACATCTTCTCTGCACTCTATAGGTCCCTCGCTCTTCCACACCTATCTCCAGACTGAATATTTAAGGGAAGGATATTTGTCCCTCCTACTTCTATCTAGCCCATGGTGTGCTTGTGATAAGCTTGTAAGACAAATAAGTTAATTCA
>NW_006191519.1:0-749 GCF_000334495.1 Tupaia belangeri chinensis | reverse complement strand
CTCCAATAGCTCGAAATTCCAGGTCTCTGAGTTCATTCTGCTGGGATTCCCAGGCATCCACAGCTGGCAGCACTGGCTGTCCTTGCCACTGGCACTACTCTATCTCTCAGCAATTGGTGCAAACATCCTCATCCTCATCACCATCTGCCAGGACCCTTCTCTGCAGCAGCCCATGTACCTGTTCCTAGGCATCCTCTCTGTGGTGGACATGGGCCTGGCCACCACCATCATGCCCAAGATCCTAGCTCTCCTCTGGTTTGATGCCAAGGTCATTAGCCTCCCTGAGTGTTTTGCTCAGATTTATGCCATTCACTGCTTTGTTGGCATGGAGTCTGGCATCTTCCTCTGCATGGCTTTTGACAGATATGTAGCTATTTGTCACCCTCTTCGCTACCCATCAATTGTCACCAATTCCTTAATCTGTAGAGCTACCCTGTTCATGGTGCTTAGAAATGGCTTGTGCGTCATTCCAGTGCCTGTGCTTGCATCTCAACGCAGTTACTGCTCCAAGAATGAAATTGACCATTGTCTGTGCTCTAACCTTGGGGTGACGAGCCTGGCTTGTGATGACAGGAGACCAAACAGCATTTGCCAGCTGGTCCTTGCATGGGTTGGAATGGGGAGTGATCTCAGTCTTATTATATTGTCGTATACTTTGATTCTGCGTTCAGTCCTCAGACTGAAGTCAGCTGAAGCTGCATCCAAGGCTCTGAGCACTTGTAGCTCGCATCTCATCCTCATCCTCTTCT
>NW_006191518.1:0-749 GCF_000334495.1 Tupaia belangeri chinensis | reverse complement strand
CTTTAAGTTTATTTTTTTCCACTGAGTTTTTGAAGTTTCTCTGTATGTATGCTTTTCTTCATACCCCAAAGAAATAGATGTCTAATCATAGGACTTCTTTAACTTCTAAATCCCTGTGGGCTATTTTCCTGACAGTGGGAAATCTCAGGGGATTAGGCTGCGGTACAGCGGTGTGAGATGCTTAGAGAATGAAATTGCTCCAAGCACAGTCTCTGAACTGGGGCATCTGTGGCCTCCTCACTCGAGGCCCTAGAAAGAACAGCACCTGTGACGCCCTCTCTCAACCCCTAGGGCTCTCACACACAAGAATTAGACAAGCTTAAAAAATAACAGGGTGGGCTGGGGGCTGTTGATGTGCTGAGGGTTGGATTTTTTTCTATGAGATGTTTTCAACTTTATAATATTTTTCTCTCGGGCAACAGAAGTGTGTCCTTTTTAATTGAATTTTCAACAAGGAGAGAGAGGCAGAGAAAGAAGGGGGGAAATGAAACAATTTTCACTCCTATATGTGAATGCTGATTTATAGTTACATATGATCGTTTTCCTTTTATGATGTTTTCATTTCTGTCTTCCCATTTGCTTCTCCCCACAGTTCACTGACACCAGGTAGGCTGGGGTTAGTAGCCATGTGTATAGAGGAGGTAGGTGTGGCCAACAGAGGCCCGCAGGGTGTCCTTAGGTTGTACAGAGTGATGAGTGGAGAATAAGCCACATCTCTGCATGTCTCGTCTTATGTATTTTTTTTTTTT
>NW_006191517.1:0-749 GCF_000334495.1 Tupaia belangeri chinensis | reverse complement strand
CTCTCTCTCTCTCTCTCTCTCTTGTGAGCACTTGCAACTTATAAGAAAATTATTAAAAAATAATCCTTATGTTGTCTGTTCCCTAAGTCTGAAATCAATAAAACAGAATTGAATTATTTTTCTATTAAATTCCCCTTTTACTTTATCAGAATTTCACAATAAACGTTTCTCCCTATTTTGAACCACAGAGAAATTCTTTCTGAATGGCAAAATATTAAGATCCATATGTAAAACAAGTTTTGTAAAATTGCTATAAAAATGAAATACATTACATCATGAACACATTCAATTATATATTAATTGTGCATAGTTAATTATTAACACATAAGAACTACTTAAAATATTGTCCTATCTAAATACGTGTATAATTATTGGCAGGTGATTTATATAAAATTGTAGATAAAAACTATTTTACTTAAACTTCCTATTTTTCTAGGAAACGTTCATAGTAAGTATTTTTTTATAGAAAAGCTTCAATTATAGCACAAATAATGGCTTTTCTTACTCACCTTTAAATAAGTTTTCTCCTAACTCCTCTATTTTCTCTAAACACTTTAGTGCATGTTTTCTACAAACGAGGATGTTGTATTACATAATTATAGTAAAAAACGCATTACTAACATCTATTTTTCAGGACTCAAATAACTTTATTAAGCTTTGCCATTATTTAATTTACAACAAAATTATACACTTTAAAATCCAGTGTACAGGAATCAGTAGTTAGCGTAATGACTATGTCGCTAGACACC
>NW_006191516.1:0-749 GCF_000334495.1 Tupaia belangeri chinensis | reverse complement strand
AGAGAAAGAGAGAGAGAGAGAAAGAAAGGGGATGAAATATGTATGCAATTTTAAATGAAGAAATAAAAAGTACAGTAATTTAACCACAGATAAAATGTTTGAACATTTGCTTTCCTGCCCCCAAGTGCCTTGAAGAAGCAGCTTTCTAAAGATAAAAGTTAAAAACTGAAGATCTAGTACCCAGTTAAAAGAATGACTGATGTGTTGCTGTATTTCTTTCTAGGAATTTTTTGTATGAGTAAAACTAAACTCAGATTTTTACACACGGACTTTTCCTTTCTCGCTGCTGTTTTAGTATGAGACTTGTGTTTTCTGAAACTTCATGAAACAACTTGTCACGGCCACAGAATGGTCCGTTATGTGCTCTGCATGGTCATATCCAGCCAGCCGCCTGCGTTGAGCACGCCACTGCATATCTTTCTGCATTTTGAATAGTGGTGGAGTGGAGCTACCCCTCATGTGCATGCCCACACGGTCACTTATCTCTCCCATGAGAAAGAAGGAGGGAAAGGGAGGCACACACAGTTACCCCCAGTGGTGTCCATCCCCAGCCTCAGTCAGCCCAATTACAGGCATGTGCATGCTTCCAGCGTGGACCAGAGGCCTCTGCACATGGGCTTGGGACCTTCCTGCATGGGTCCGGCATCACAGAACTTAATTCCCACTGCACCGCCACCTGCCCCATCCCACACGCATCTTCATGTTTGCTTGATAGTGTATTTAGAGTAGATTTCTAGAAATAAAATGTC
>NW_006191515.1:0-749 GCF_000334495.1 Tupaia belangeri chinensis | reverse complement strand
TTTTTTTTTTTTATACAACAGGCATAAAGTAACAACCATAAAAGGAAAAAAAATCAATTAGACTTTACCCAAGTTGAAAGCTTCTGTTCATGAGAGAAAATTGTTAAGAAAATCAAAAGGCAAGCCACAGACTGGGATAAAATATTTGCAAACCATCTGTCTGACAAAAGAAAGATATCCTGAATACATAATTAATCCTTCCAACTTAATAATAAAAAGACAACCCAATATAAGATGGAGTTACCATATCTCTAACTACCCTCAATGGGTTGTAAAGAAGATACCTTTGGCTAGTGGCTGGGTAGTTATGTGTGAGGGTCAGGCAGCAAGACCCTCACATCCAGGGCAAAAAATCTCCTTAGTCCTGTGTAACTGGATTCTGAAGTTAGGACTGAGTTCCACCTTTGCCAAATGTGCCTGCAGGCTGCCTGGTGTAAGTTTGGTTTCCTTCATCTCATTATGCCCCAGCTTCCATGTCCCTACCTTGATCTTTGGCTCTGCCTATGACAGATATAATAACTTTATGATGATCCTGTTAGGTAATCTCATATGCTTAGTCATCCCCTCCTCATTGTAAATGAGGCCTTCCATAAGTCCTCCGAGACCAAGTCTGAGGGCCCCCTCTATTTAAGCGTAGAATTGGCAGGAATAAAAATAAGAACAAAACCATTCCAATAAAGCACTGCACAGAGGGATATTATAGGGTAAACTCACATGCAGAAAAGGGTTAGAAAGATGGTGACCCTAAG
>NW_006191514.1:0-749 GCF_000334495.1 Tupaia belangeri chinensis | reverse complement strand
TTTATACATTTTTTAAAAATATTTATGCTTTGAAAATTGACTTTTTCATAGGAAATTTTTGCTTTGGAGAAAAATATATGGAGGCTTAAGCACCAGTCTTTGGCTTTTCTTCCTTTCTCCCCAGTTCTTAGGATTTACTCTCTTTTGTCTTTTCCCTTGGGTCCTTGAAAAATCTATTTTACTTAGACAATTCTCATCTGCAGTTAAGCACATTTTATAGTGACTTCCTAGCTATGAACAGCAAACAACTTACATGTTTAACTTTGTTCAGGTTAGTTCTTGGAGAAAGGAGATTCCAGCCTGTGTTTACCACAGCAAGGGCCCTTCCCCGCTACCCCGCAGTCTTGGCATTTGAGTAAAGAGGATGGAAGGAAAGGCTCTTCTCTTTAGAGAGGCTTTTTAGGCTTTTGCAGCCATCTTTTCACATACTTTCTTCTGACTTGTGTGGAGAAAAAGTAGAGGTGGATATTTATCCTGTTTTTAAATCTATCCACACTTTCCATTCTGACCTGGTCACTTGATCAGTTTCATTCTAATGGCCAAGAAATCCCTGATTCTTGAATAAGCTGGCTTGTTATGAACCCTGGGGACATGATCCAATAGCTACCACTTTTATAACACCTGATAGAGCTACCAGTCATTTGTCTTGTCTTTTCTACCCAAGATAAATCTTAATTTTTTGCTAAAAATTTTTAAATGTGTAACACATTCATATGGTTCAAAAATTAACTGATATAGGGACCAGCAGT
>NW_006191513.1:0-749 GCF_000334495.1 Tupaia belangeri chinensis | reverse complement strand
ACCTTTAACCACCACGCCATCTGCTGGCCCTTAGGGGAATACATTCTACATAAGGCTGCCTAAGAATAGGCTGTGCATGAAGGAGACAGCTATCTTCCCCTGTGTTGGGACAGGCTCTCACTTCATCCTGGGATGGCCAACCTCTGGGAAATATCAAATTCACTCAGGCTTGAACGGTTCAGTTGATCAGATTTTCTGACTTACCATAAAAATGCAAAGACTGGCCCAGCTGTAATAGCACAAGGATGAGGATGCTGCTGATAGCTGAGGCACAGAGGAGGTCCAGATTGGGTTCCCAGCCCAATTTAAACAGGCTGGGCATAGGGGCGCCCCTGGAGTCTTAGCTAACTAAAGACAGGAGCAGGAGGATAGTGGTGGAAGACCCTATCAACAAAAGCACCCTTTTTTCCCTCTCCCTCTCCCCTATTTTTCCCTCCTGAATGCTCTCTCATTTAAAACATAAATAAATGCAAAGACATGGCCGTGCGAAGTTGCGGAACCTAGCTGTGCTCTCTCGGAGAGCCAAGGCGCCCTCTTGCCCAGGCCAGCCTTGAGGAAGAGTTCTCTTAACTCTTAGCTAAGCCTGTCTGTCCTCTCCAAGAACAGAACATCTCCCCGCCCCATCCCTTCCCAGCCCACCCTATAAAGTTGGTGCATAGCTCGAGGTGACCATCCTGTGAGAGGCGTGGGCACAAGCTGCATTTGAACATCAGAATCAAGCCTGGAGACAACAGTGACCGTCCCACCTG
>NW_006191512.1:0-749 GCF_000334495.1 Tupaia belangeri chinensis | reverse complement strand
AGAAAGAAAATTGAATGGCATGATGTTGAAATGACACACCCTATAGAAATTCCAACAAGTCACATTTTGTTTAATAATGCATGTTCAGTATGATTTACATGATCTTTTCTGAGGGGTGGGGTAATTTCAGTGCCATGAAGCATTGTTTGTGAGCATGTTCATAATGCAAATTGCAAACTGTCGCTAATAAATAGTCAACACAAAAGCTCAAACTACCGAAAAGGAAGTATTCATACTATAAAAACATGACTTAATGTTTAAGATAACACATAACAGGTGAGAGCTCAGCTGACTCTCGACTGGACTTTGAACTATCACCATAACTAAGCTTGTTTCTTTAGGGGAGTAATTGAAATGCTGTAAGTCTCAGTCTCCTCATATGTGAAACGGGAATTTAAGGATCTCCTGTATAAGGAGGTTGAAGAATAAGATGAGGCTCTGAAACTATTTAGTGTGGTGTCTGGACCTTAATAAATACCAGCTAATATGTTACTGATTGTGATGAGATGGCATTAGGCTCCATCAGACCTTCCAACAAACCCATACATGCATTTATTAAGCAATCTCTACGACACAAATTAAGAAAGCTCAGTGGCATGGAGGCTGAGGTTCCTGAATCCAACATGGCTGACTGCATACTTCAAATCCTCAGCCCGGTGGCTTGAAAAACACACGGGCATGCGTGCATATATGTCCAAAATCATGAGAGGAGACTAGAACACAAGGGATTGTGGTGTGACCATTTCTTC
>NW_006191511.1:0-748 GCF_000334495.1 Tupaia belangeri chinensis | reverse complement strand
GGAGGCACATACACCCTGCCCCGCCATGCTGGGGACGGACCCTTCTCTCCCAGCCTTCCCGCCCCCAGGTCGCCCCCACTCTGCGCCTGGGCCACCCGCGTCCCACAGGTCGGACTAGAAGGTGCGGTGCTGACATCCATGAAAGAAAGCAGAAACCCGCTGCCTGTGACCGAGTGCCTCAGGTGGCTGGGGCGGGGCAGTCGGCGTGGCCGCCACACTCTGCTGCTGATACTAGCCACGCTGACCCCGTCGGTCTGCGAAGTGCCACAGTCCCTCCAGCCCAGGGCTTGGCACGAGTCATCTGTGCCCAGGACCTTGTGAACTCCCTGATGAGGGCTACTCGGGTGGTGCCCTGCCTGTGCTGGGCCTGCAGACCGTGTGACCACCGGCCTGTCCCTCTCCTGCAGCTGTGGGTGTGGCACAGGCAGGGCTGCCTGGCTGTACCCGTCATGGCATCTCGGGCCACCCTGGGCCTGCCTGGAGTCTGGAGAGCTCTGCAACCTCCCGCTGTGGGTGGGCACAGGTGACCGGCAGGCAGTCTGGTTAGGACTGAGCGGTCAGCCATTCCCCTGGCAGTGATGCTTAGGGAAGCTCTAAGGCTTTTTTCCTTTTTAAAAATGTTAATTTATGCATTTGTCATTATTCTCAAAACGTTGCCAGAGGGTGTATGCACTTGCCCAAGAGGCGGAAAATGAGAAAGCACCTATGGGGGTGGTCTGGGGGACATCCCTCCCCCACCATCTCTCTC
>NW_006191510.1:0-748 GCF_000334495.1 Tupaia belangeri chinensis | reverse complement strand
AGATGTGCTGGAAGGCAGTCACTTACAGTGGTCTGAAAGGTCAGCCCACTTTCCTGGGTGCTTGACCTGGGGACAGACCAGTGAAGGTAGCTTTCTGTCTCTTCATTTACTCAGTGGATCCAAAGACCTCTTCAGCTCTACCCAGGAAAAACCCAGAGACAACAGAATGAGTGACAGCCTAGGCAACAAGGTTGAGGAATAAAACTTAGGCCACAGAGGGTTGAGGAGATTGGGGGGACCAGTGAAGGGGAGAGCAAAAGAGGGGCGTTAGTGTAGGGGAGAAGGCCCCAGAGAGACTATGAACCCAGCAACCTTGGGAGCTGCCTTCATAGTGGAAAGCTGAGACTGTCCAAATGAAGCAGGCAGCTGAGTGGGTGCAGGAGCTACTGCTGTTATTCCACTGAAGGGGAGTTTTGTATGGGGCATTTCTCAGATGTCACAGGTGACTTGACTGATGGAAGGGTGCAGTAGGCACAGAGCAGGAACATAACGTTTCTTAATGACAAAATGACAAGGAAAAAGCAGAAGACAAGGCAGCATGCTCCCAGGCAGAGGTACAGGCTTCCAGGTTCCCAGCTCCTACAAGGACATAAAGCCACTGATGAGGCCACTCAGAGATGGTAATGATTCCACCAGCGTGAGAAGCTCAACCTTGTCCATTCTTGTGTATTTTGCTTGAGTCCTTCACAGCTCCTTGGTTGCCAGGTGTAAGTAACTGATGCGAAACAACTACAGCACACTTTTTTTT
>NW_006191509.1:0-748 GCF_000334495.1 Tupaia belangeri chinensis | reverse complement strand
GTCCCTGCCCTGCGTGGCTTATTGACTGGTGGGGGAGAACGACAGTAACGAGTGGTCACTCCATTACATACATGTACATGCATACATTACATACATGTACATGTGTGCATTACATACATGTACATACATACATTACATACATGTACATACACACATTCACCCACATCAGACATTCTGGCCATTATTTCTGCTTCTGAAATCGGAGGGGTAGCACACCCAAGTTCACCCTGGGGGTTAGCGTTGCCACTGGGAGCCACAGCTAGTCCTGACCTGCTGTTCCGGGTGGCAGGAGCTTCTCTAAGACCCCGCCCTTGTCTACAGACATGAAGGTCACATGACCTGCTGCGAAGGCTGGCTGGGTGCGGCTCACACTGAAGCCTCACTGTTTCAGACCGAACACTCCAACAGTCTCAGAGGCGAAGTGTCCAATTAAAACACACCATCCATGTGACTTCCCAGGGCCCTGTGGTTTGTAAACTCCCATCGAATTACACGTTTCTTCTCTGGTATCTGCTCAGAGCGCCTATTTCAAGTCTGAGGTCCTAAGTGGTCAGGGTGCTACATCAAGTCCATATAACCCAAAGTGACACGTGAGCCATTCGGCAGGGACTTTCTTAATATGATACATGTAAACAGCCATAACACACCACCGAGGCTCCACAAATCCACCCCCCTGTGTATCTGAATTATTAGTGTCATTCATTAAGGAACTAAGGATCTTTTTTTTTATTTTTTTGAGAGGTTTTTG
>NW_006191508.1:0-748 GCF_000334495.1 Tupaia belangeri chinensis | reverse complement strand
GCCATTACACAAACTGCTGGTCCCAAAAAGCCACACTTCTTAATTCAGTCTACAAGCATGGACCATGGCTATGGAGCCAGAACTGGGTTATAATAAGCTTAGCCTTTTTCTGGTTGTGTGACTCTAAGGTTTTGGCCCTTTAATTTTCCAATGGAGACGATAATGCTAGCTTGGCAGAGTTGTGGGAGGAGGAGTGCTTAGGTATGAAGAGAAGCTTGCATAATCTCAGCAAATGGCAAGCACTCGCTGCATGCATGCCTCCTGCTCCTACGTGGTCTTTGTCTGGCAGCTCATCCATAGCTACAAATGCCCAGCAGCACTGAGGCAGGGGCAGGGCACTGGTGATAGGGACAAAGATAACTTAGAAAGGATATGCAAAGATCCTTCTCTGCACCCTCCCATGGGCTCCCATGGGCTCCTGAATCAGAGCTGGCCACTTTCTCCCACGTGTGCTTCCAAGGAAAGGGACTGCTGTTGTTGGGTAATTAGTGTCCTGGGTAGAGCCAAGACCAGGGCACAGTGAGAGCCTTTGTTTTTAGGCTTATAAATTTCAACACAGGTTGGAAGGAACAAAACCCCAATTCATTCGAGAGACACTCCAAATCTGACTCTGTGGACTGAGCCAAGGGAGAGACTGCCTGGCAGCCCCAGGACTGGACGGTGAACCAGACAGCTCGGGGAGTAGAAGGATCCAGAGGAGGCTAAGAGACATGGGAGGGGAGCCTTCTGACTATAGGAGGCAGAAGGG
>NW_006191507.1:0-748 GCF_000334495.1 Tupaia belangeri chinensis | reverse complement strand
GGTTTTCAGTCACTGGGCATTACATTCATCACTTCCCTTCATCTCATATCAATGCCTTCCAGTCAAAGAGTCCCAGAAACACACCTACTATTGAGTCAACGTGGGTCAACTGACTCACTGCAATGAAAAAGACCACATGTCACGGAGAACCGAGGGTGTGAGAAAGGACTTATGATAGGTTTTTAGAAATGTGTATGGGATTTGGGTTTTAACCAAGTTTAGTGAAGACAACAGATCAAGAGATGAATTCCACTGAAACATAGTTTATTATTCAGTTTCCAAAAGGAGGGTGGCATACGACACCATGTAGGAGAGAATATAGAGGTTGTTCACAGACAAGTAGCAAGCAGGAGAACTGTTGAAAAGATTTCATTGTGATTTTCACAGGAAGGAGTGTCAAGGCAATGCATGTGGGCTGACCAGGTTTAGAACTGGCTAATTGCAATAATTTCAGGGGGTCTTGGATATAGTAGCTGCTCCTACTGTCTGATTCCTGGTCCTGGGGCATTTAGGACAGGGTGTTAGTGTCTCACAAGAGTACATGGGCTCCAAATTGGTTAGTTTGCATATGAAAAGCACACTCTAGAGAATCCCTAGCTAACTGGAGGGGGGTAGGAGTGGGCACCAGCCCCTGCCTAGTCAGCAAAGCCTCAGATGTCAAACATAAGATATAGCAATTAGAAAATGTGGTTAATAGAATGGGACTTCAAAGTGTTCATGGAGGGGCTGGATGGTAGTGCATGGAAAA
>NW_006191506.1:0-748 GCF_000334495.1 Tupaia belangeri chinensis | reverse complement strand
AAAAAGAAATCATACACACTTCAAGATGCTCTTTTGTTCACCTCCTGCCCCATTCCTTAGCCCTGAAAGTCTCTGTGCTATGGAAACACCTAAGCAGTGAAATTTCTCTTCATCCCCTCCAAAGTCTCCGAGCTTCCCGAGGAGAGGTGTTAAGGAGACAGACCACTCAGGGCATTTGCTGCTGTTTCTAAGGAGTGTCCGTGAGAAGAGCGCGGGTTGTGAAAGGACCTGGGGGCCAGCTGGTGACAGGCAGCTCTTAATCAAAGAGCTGGGCAGAATTTCATCCTGTTGACCTCAGTCGGCACGGTTAACCTGGCTCATAACACATATACCTGTATGAGCACCACGTATAGTTCACTGGACATCAACTGTGATACCACTGATAGAAGTTACTAGAGTTACTACCAATTTCTTCTATGTAATTGTCAGAGGGCATGCGTTGTTTTTCAAGCCTCAGGGGCTTGTGGTCGGCCACGTAGGATCCTGCTTTCTAGGCACAGTGCCTAACTTCTCTGCACTATGGGGATGGCCCTAGAATTGCTTCAGTGTAAACACTCAATCCAGCCTCCTCCTGTGCCAGTTCACCAGTATCCTCAGTCCACCCAGAGCTGTTCTCCCTTGCCACATGCTTAGAGCTGCACCCAATGGCAGTGGGGGTGAGGGGTAAAGATAACAGCCTCGGGTCTGCTCTTCAAACCTTTGGCTGGCCATGCCTTTGCCCAGAGCCCCATCCTGCCATACTGCAGCT
>NW_006191505.1:0-748 GCF_000334495.1 Tupaia belangeri chinensis | reverse complement strand
GGAAATACAGTGACCAAAGTTTCACTGGCCAAAACTTAGTCTTAGTTCCAAAAGGCGACATTTGATAAGAGATACTGTTCTTCCCTTTCTTGATATCACCACCCTGCCCTACATACTAAATTATTTGTGACAATAAGGAAACCTGGCACTGGTCCCATGTCTTGTTAGCCATTGCTAGGAACAGAGTGGAAGCCATGGCCATGGGTCGAGCTCACTGGCTGTGGTGCAAGTTGTTTAAGCATTTAGAAGGTGGTCCATCTACTGCCAAACTGGTCAGCTGTCATCTCTGTTTCTAAATAAAAGAATCCCACACTGTGCTTTTGAAACATGACAAACCTGGATTTCCCAAGCTGCAGGCACCGAGGCCATTCTGAAGGCCACTGAGTCCCTGATGAATCTGACTTCCACAGAGGTGGATTGTAAGCAAGGAGAGACAGAACTCGGAATCAAACGGTAGAGTGAAACATTGCTACTCCCTTTGACCTTCTGTGGCTCCCATTTGCCTACTGCAAAGTCTCAACTCCTTTGTAAGACTGGAGGTGAGCTCAGAGACACAGGAACCAGGACGGCCACACTCACTGTTACAGTATCTCACTGTCACTGTGAACTTTGGGACATCCATCTTCTCTTTCTGTAGAGGGGACCCTCTGCTGACCCGCAGTGCCTGCTTCCCTGCAGTTTCTGCTTGCACAATGCTGACGATAGCTTTGGTGCTACAAGATTCTACAGGCTCAGCGCCTACTACCGG
>NW_006191504.1:0-748 GCF_000334495.1 Tupaia belangeri chinensis | reverse complement strand
GGTTCCTAGTTCAAGCCTGGAGACCTCCCTGAGCTGCTGGCATGTGCCTGTCTGGATCAGGGAAGGCGGGCGGAGCCCTGCAGCATCAGGACTCTGATGGGGTGCTGTCTATCTCTGCCCCTCTCCCTCATGGAAGAAATAAATACATAAACACAGTCGGCCATGGAATGTGGGCATGGGTGTGGGGGATTAGGGTGCTAGACTCTGAAAACACCTCTCATCTGGGATGCTTGGTGAGGCCAGAGGCCCTTTCTGGGAAGTGGGGGCGGCAGAAGGGAAGCTTCTGGAAACCAGTGGTAACCAGGAAAGAGCAGGGTCCAGGTGCAGGAGAGTAGCCATGGAGGGGTTGCATTCCATCCCCAACTGAAACTTTTAGTCCCATGTCTGACAGAAGGCCTTTGGGGGTCTTAGTCTACACTTGCCCTGAACCCCAGTGATATGCAAGTCCTGAGGTTCCTCTGGGGAAGAGGAGACCCCAAGGCGCTTGGCTAGAGGGGGTATGGCCAGGGTGGAGCAGGTGTGGGATCCCAGGTTTGCAGGGGGTTCACCTCATCTCCTAAAGACAAGATAGGGAGATGATAGGACTCGGGGGTCAGCGGGTCCCTCCACCACCAGTGCTCATGGCCCCTTGAGGAACTGGCCCGCTCTGCTCACTCTGCCATGAGATCGGGGCTCACTGCCTCTCAGACACCCACTCCCTTCAGAACGGGTCAGCTGTTTGGAGGCTTGTCTGTCTGCTGACGCTCCT
>NW_006191503.1:0-748 GCF_000334495.1 Tupaia belangeri chinensis | reverse complement strand
GTAGAAGGGGCCAGTCCAGGTTGTACCCAGGGCAGTAGGTAGGCAGTGAGAGGTCTCAGTCAGTCTTCCTGCCTCAGTTTGCCTCACTCACTGCTGCTGCTCTCTGCTGCATGGAGGAGGCTCAAAGGATTAATGGTGGCATAACACAAAGGTGTTATTTCAGAAGACTAACATTTGTGTCAGTAGACTAAGCTAAGCAAATAACCATACTAATGTGGGTGGGCTTCCCTCAATCAACTGAGGACCTGAATAGGGAGGGGAATAAAAAAGACTGATCATCCTGAGAGTAAGAGGAAACTACTACTGCCTGAGTGTTTGAGCTGAGACATCAATCTTCCTGCCTTTGGACTCAAACTAAAACATCAGCTCTTCTTGGCTCTCAATCCTGCTGGCTTTTGGACTAGAGCTGGGTCTCCAGCTTGCTGACTGTAGATCTTAGAAATTCTTAGCCTCCTTAATCATGCAACCCAGTTTCTTATTATTCTCTTCCTCTTCCACACACACACACATTTATGCACACATATGAATATACATAATGTTGGTTTTGTTTTTTGGGGAGCTCTGCTTAATATACCATCAAAAATAGAAAAAATGTTTATGTCAATAGATATCATAAAGTGAATAAATGCATTAGAAAATTGGGAGAAAATAGCACTACAGACAATAGATTAAAAAACCAGCATCTATAATATGAGAGTACTTCAAAGAGTTCATGAGAAAATAAAATTAAAGGGACCAGCAGTTAGCA
>NW_006191502.1:0-748 GCF_000334495.1 Tupaia belangeri chinensis | reverse complement strand
ATTTTTTTTTTTTTTAATTGGAAAAACTGTCTAAACTAAACCTATTTCTAAAAGTTAAGTAAGATAAAATATGCATAAAATGAAGAAGTCAAATAAAGGCAAACTTTTATAAGCAGTAATGATAAAAAGAATTTATTTAGGAGGAAAAAAAATTCCTACAGACAATAAAAGCATTCAAGAAATACATATGTAAATTAACAAAAACTCTAACATTATGCTCTTTCTTAACAATCTAAGAGACATAAAAGAATGACATGATAAAAAACTGTGACATAAAATAACAGCTTAATTTAGAATAATAAATTAAGAACGGAAGAAATAAAAAGCAAATATGATTCTAACAATGAAGTGTAAATTTAAGAGGAGCTAAAGAACACATTAGCATATGAAGATTGTACGAATAAGAGATAAAAGGAGAAAATGTTTAAAAAATTACAACGCAACCAAGAGCTTAAAATAATATTGACTAATCTGATATTATCAAGAGATTAAAATAATATTTGTCCCCTTCAGGAGAAAGAGACACACATACATCAAATATAGGCTAAAATTATTCTATATGCTGATAACAGGAGATCCCGAAGCTGGAAACTATATTTGGTAAAAGAAAAGTTCTAAAGCTATGATTCACAGAAACTTTCTATGAATATATTTTTAATTAATTTAAACAAAACTTGATCAAAGGACACTATGCTGATTGAGCCTCTGGTCGAGGTTGCGGCCCAGGAAATACCTAGTCACAGCCTGT
>NW_006191501.1:0-748 GCF_000334495.1 Tupaia belangeri chinensis | reverse complement strand
CTTATCTTAGGTTAGCAGTTAAGCTTAGTGCCTCATTAACAGCTCTCACATTCTCTGTTTTGCAATAGCTCTTCTTAAAGCTCCTTTCACATCCTGGTTCCTCAGGCTGTAGATCAGGGGGTTGAGCATGGGTGTGACCACAGTGTAGAACACTGCAATGATCTTGCCTCCAGCCCGGGAAGACTTTGACTGGGGTCTCATGTACATGAAGATGGCAGTTCCATAGAATAACGCCACTACTGTCAGGTGGGAGGCACATGTGGACAGTGATTTGTGTCTCCCAGAGGCCGACCGTATTTTGAGAACAGACAGAAGGATCCGGGCATAAGAAACAACAATGAGAAGAAAAGGGATGAAGACAATGATAATACTGAAGATAAAAACCACCAACTCAGTGAGTGAGGTATCAGTGCAGGCCAGTTTTAGGACAAAAGGCACGTCACAGAAAAAGTGATTCAGGACATTGGGCCCACAGTAGGGCAATCTCAAGGTGAGGACATTGATAACCATGGAGCTCAGGAAACTACTAGACCAAGAAATTGCTGCCAGCTGGACACAGGTGTTTCTGTCCATAATGACAGTATAGTGAAGAGGATGGCAAATAGCGACATATCTATCATAAGCCATGACACCAAGGAGAACACATTCAATCATTCCAAAGGAGAGGGAAAGATACATCTGAGCAGCACAGCTAGAGAATGGGATCGTCTTCTTTCTCCCCACCATGTTGGACAGCATTTGTGGGACA
>NW_006191500.1:0-748 GCF_000334495.1 Tupaia belangeri chinensis | reverse complement strand
CCTGGGTGGGGAGGACGTGGAACACCCGCAGACTCTGGACAGTCTTGTGTTAGCTCTAAGAGGCTCTCACAGTTCCTGGACCCTCCAAAGGTGCTGACAGGTGACCTGCCTTGTAACCAGGGGGGCTCGTGACCAGGCGCTGACACCTCTCAGCGACACCCTTCCAGTACCTCCAACTCACGAGGGCCTTCCTGGGAAAGAACCTCCTTCATGCATCAGCTTTGCTCAGGAGATGAAAAGCCGCCTCCCGCAAAGCAAACTGTCTGCCCGGCTCCCCACGAAGCAGCCGAGGTCAGCACCCAGCCACACAGGGCTCTCTGGCGTCTGCTGTCCCCCGCTCTCCTGCTTACTCCACAAACCTGCAGTGATGAGGCACTGAGCCCAAGATCCTAGACCTGGGCCCTGTCCTGGCTGCAGCGTGGGGGCCTGGGCACTGCTCCACGAGAGGGCTTGGAGGCAGCTCGGCCGGTGTCACGGGCTGCCCGGTACCCGAGGGACCTCCGTCTACACCGTCGCTCCTCTGCTCCCTCTGAACTGCGGCCACCTGAGAACGCTAGCGCTCCCGTTTGCAAAACCAATTAGCCGTCTGCCTTCTCTCCACGCTTTCCAGCCTCGGATATCGAAATGCACAATCTCCACGATGGCCTTCTTTAACGAAGACTGCTAGGAAAGATGGCGCCCTCAGTGGGAAAGGGCGTGCCTGACCCGCGGCTGCGGCCAGTGGGATTCTCGTCCTGTCTGACTGTCC
>NW_006191499.1:0-747 GCF_000334495.1 Tupaia belangeri chinensis | reverse complement strand
GGATGTGCGTCACGCAGCTTCTCACAGCTGTGTGATCTGGAGCAGAACAAACTCTCGCACTCGTGTGTCATCTCTGCCGGGGACAGAAGCTATCCCTCTGCGTGTCAGATGATCTAGAAGTGTACTGCCAGCCATAACATCGTCACACGAAGGGACTGGTACTGTACCTCCTTCCACGTCCTGCACCATACGACAACACTAGCTAGTCACAAACCCCTGGGTCTTTTCCTAAGCATTCAGGTGAAAGCGCAGTCTTATTTTAGCTGCAATCTAGAAATAGACAGCCTGATGTTTTTCTCTCCAGGAGTCTGCAGCAGGCACCACGTGATGTTCACAAATAAGGAGAGGGGAAGGAGAATTCATGATAAACACATCTTTTGTTCAATGTAGAGAATTTTAAAAGATTTAACAATAGCATGTAGAGGAGACACAGAATTGCAGAAAGGAAAAAGCAGCCGTTAGGCAGAGGCGTTTTAATCTCCTGGACAGGTGGTCTGCTTACCTAGAGCTGATTTGGACGGGCTAATTCTGGGAGGCCTGTGTGCACGGTGGAGATATGGAGTGAGAGGACGGGAGGGCAGAAAGGAGAGGTGGGAGGACCAGGACACACTCACAGTGTCCTCCGGGGACTGTCTCTGGCCTTCCTCCTGTCTGCTGGGTCTGGGGAGGTTAGGCTTGCCGTTGTTTCCAGCAGGCACGTATGGAAGTCAGAATGTTTATTTTTCACAACCTACACAGGCTTTTTTT
>NW_006191498.1:0-747 GCF_000334495.1 Tupaia belangeri chinensis | reverse complement strand
AACAAATTAAAAAATTTGTGAGTAGGTGTGTGAGCTCACCACAGAGAGAGTGATAGTTCCCCTCAACGGGGCATGGTCATACTGTAGCCCTCCATTTCTCATCCTGTCTGGGTATTGAGCATGCGTACACACACGCCCACACCCACGCCCACGCCCAGCATGATTTTCATGCTGCTGGAGCTAGGATTCAGACCGCACTCGACCCTGTGGGATCCAGCTTTCCGTGCACAGCAGTGCCAGTGGCTGTGGTGGTGCCCTCTGCTGCCCCCTGCTGACCACAGCCAGTCTGTTGTTAACCCCCGGTGGGCGGAGTCAGCTCCCTTGCCCTCTCCTTCCTCCAGGCTTAGAGACTCTGCAGTAAATGCTTCAAGAGAGGCTGTGGCAGAGAGATTTGGCACTCGGGGGGATAGGGGGGGTGTTCACTCCAACATTTACGACTACCGGAGCCCCGTTCCGTGGAGGACACTAAGGCTCAGATTCGGTTATTTGCCAGGAGATCACGGAGGATTTGAACCCAGGGCTGTCTGACGGTAGAGCCCTTGACCACCATGGTACTCTGTCTGCTGAGAGTTCCAGTCCGAGCAGGTTTCCTGTGCGTTAAGTCGCTCATTAGTCTGGCCCACTGGGTGGCGTGGAGGTTACGCTGACCAGGTGCCACATGGCTGACTGAGGGGCTCGAGTTGTGGGCCTGGCAGCTGGGCAGACGTGCCGGGCGTGTGTGTCTGTCCAAAATCCTGAGAGGAGACT
>NW_006191497.1:0-747 GCF_000334495.1 Tupaia belangeri chinensis | reverse complement strand
CTTTCCCTCCCTCCTTTTTGGAAATAAATGAATAAACTTTAGAAAACAAAAACAGAAGCTCAGGTGATTCCTCCATACAGCCAGTTTTGAGTATTATAATTCTACCCTATTTCTTACCTTCATAATAATCAACCCCAGGACCCAGGTGAAAGGTTCTCAGCCTTCACTGCATAGTAGAATCGGTTCGAGAGCTTCTAATTACAAAGATGTCCAGGCTACACCCTAGACCAATTATACCTGCATCTGTGGGGCATGGTGGCATGGGGACATTAGACAGTTTTGGGCTCCTAGGCAACTCCAGATGACTGTATTACCACTCCCACCCCCTCATGTCCTCAGTGAGCTGAGCTCAGTGATCCAGCATGTGGATCCTTGGGACCTAACTCCACTTGTTGAAAACAGAGGGAAGACCTCTGACTCACCCCAATATGCTGGGAAGACTGAAGATGGGTAGGAATGCACAGCACGGCGCCAGTTACTGTCTGTCTGTGCCGTGCGTCTGGAGGATTCGAGCTTCCAGCATGTCAGCCAGGCCTCTTTGGCCAGAATTTGCTTTCATGCAAGAGTAGAAACCTTCTAGGCATGTGATCGCTGGGCCAGGAAAATGTCACCCATTGCCAGAGAAAAACCAGCTTTCCGTTCAATTAGGCTAAATGGCACACGAAACTAATTTAGCTAGAGTGGTGGCGAGGCCTCTGAAGCATCGCGAGATGACCCTTCTGGAAATGATGTCTTAAGGATACATCC
>NW_006191496.1:0-747 GCF_000334495.1 Tupaia belangeri chinensis | reverse complement strand
CACCACCACCACCACAGCCATCTGCAGGGACTACCCTGCAAATCAAGTTTGCAACTGTTAATTTGCATGGTGGCTAGATGCTTCTTAAAGGAAAAACATTGCAACCTTGTCTGAATTTGGGGTTCAGATGTGATGAGCTAAGCCTGGTAAACTGAAAGTCGGGTTGGGCAGCAGAGGATACATTTGCAGAGAGGACTGAAGCCACCTGCAGGAAGGGACCAGAGCAGCCCGAGGCCCAGGGGCCGGCTGAGTGTTTGGTGACTGTAGGTGCCATTATTTGAGAGCTTCCAACCCTGTTACTGTAGGGGTGTGTGCTTGTTTCGGGGAGGAAAAGAATTTAGGGTGTTCTCTCAAATGCTTTTACTGGAGGACCCCTGCAAAAGAATATAGCTCAAAAGGAAAACGAGGTTGATGATTGGGGTGGAACAGATGGGTAGCAGGGGTAGCCGGGGCACTCCCAAGCCTGGGAAGTAACTTACTTCAGTCCTCGAGTTTTCCTATGCGGCCCTTTTCCACCCGTGTGAGTCGGTTTGTGGTTGGTTGGTGAGTTCCTCACAGAGTACTTCATTGCATTTTGAGGAAAGGAGAAGATGTGACCCCCCCCCCCGGCATCCTGCTCTGAACCAGCACACTCTGCCTGGTTTCAGCGGGGAGCAGGTCCTTGGTCTGGAGCAGAACCGTGGACTTGTGGGTGCGGGTGGCAGCACAGACAGTGCCAGTTCTCTGGAAGGTGCTCAGGATGGTCAC
>NW_006191495.1:0-747 GCF_000334495.1 Tupaia belangeri chinensis | reverse complement strand
GGCCATGTTGTATGCCAGCACACTCTGTCTTACTGGTAAAATTCTTTGTTGTGGGCTGTACTCATCTCCCTCAACAGGGCAACTTGTACAGAACCTGCTCAAATTGTTGTTTAAGCTGGCTCTGTTATCCTCCTGATGTTCCACATCTTTGCACACTGCAGCTGGATTCCAGAGGCCACCTGAGCCTTGGTGAGGCATTCAGTTATGGGAGGGTGTTCTGTTGAGCAAAATAGAGGAGCATTTCTGTCATGGTGTCTAATCCTCCCAAGAACTTGTACCCAAGCCCATCTATGCTCACAGACTGAAACTTCATAAGGAAGAAAGATCCTGCATAGATGGAAAATGTGAATGTTGCCCCCATCTATTACATACTCTGGAAAACATTGCATCTCTCTGTTAGAAATGATCTTTAAAACACTGAGTTAAGATGGCTAGTTCTACTGTTAAAGCAATCTGGTTTCTGGTGCTCATGATTTTCCACATACAATTTATGTTTAATCATCAAATATTGAATTTTTTCAAAATGTCAATGCAAAATATCTTTGGTGATTCCCATATCAATATCTTTGATCCTTTCTGGAAATTGGGATTGTCAAGGCTATGCTTTGTCTTCAGGGAATATTCCAGCAGGCAGTAACAGTGATGTGTATGTTATCACAGATGAGTGTTTGTGAGGGCAAACCAAATAGGAGGACAGGGACTAGATCTCAGGGCAGAGAAACCATGGTAATGTAACCTCCAAAAACA
>NW_006191494.1:0-747 GCF_000334495.1 Tupaia belangeri chinensis | reverse complement strand
AAAAAAAAAAAAAGTTTCTGGAATAATGGGATTAAAAATATGAGTTTATTTTGAAATCCATCCATACTTCTTTTACAATATGCATTTTTCAGAATATCTGAAGACCCCCTCATATGTGGTTTATTGCAGTAGCTTTGAAACTGGTCTACCTGAATCTAGTCTTACTCCCTAAAATCCATTTTGAACAGATCTGCCCCTTTGAGCTGTCTAGAGCCCAGTCCTAGTCTCTCTCCTGCCCGAGAACTTTTAAAGGCATCCCGTCCATGTGAAGTTAGGTTCCTTGGGAAGATCCTCAGTAGGCTGGTCCTTGCCTACCTTTCTCACGCCACCTCCTGTCCCTCTCTGCCGCCCAGTTCATGAGCTGGGTACTAAGGAGCACATTAGATTTTCTTGCCTTTACTCCTGTCTAATTCACGTCATTTTCAGTAAATAGTGGGAGAGCAGGGCAGGTATTTCTTTGCAGTTTGTGCAGAAGGACTTGTTATGTAACACTAGAAAAGATAGGAGTGGCGAAGTAGGTTATATAGCAAAAATATGTCACTCTCCATGTAACTACAAACACACCCACCAACAGGCTGAGCATGCGCAGGCCCATATGAACACACACTGCCACATTTCAGTACGCCAAGCACCTGTTGTGACCAGAGACCATGTGCAGTGCTGGCTTAAGGAGCTTGCCCTGTAGTGGGGAGATAGCACAAATTTCACCATTGAGTTCAGGAATAGAAATGTGTGGAGGACATTAGG
>NW_006191493.1:0-747 GCF_000334495.1 Tupaia belangeri chinensis | reverse complement strand
CAAGTCTTGCTCTGTTTACCTAGAATTCAAACCACTCGACATCTATCTCCCATGGACCTCTTAAATTTCTCATACTCAGTATAAAGAAGCTAAGACCAGCTCTATCAGATTTCCAAGCTAGAAGCAGAAGTAGTTTAAGTTTCTTTAAACATCAGGAAATTTTACTCAGCAATTTAAGTTTTTCTGAAAACTTTGGAAGAAAGGCTGATGGAGCAGATTCTAGGCTGGGCCCCTACAGGACACACAGACCCACACAGTGGGCTCCTTGGAGAAGCCACCATTTCTAATGCTGCCACTGGAGCTCTGACAAACAGTAAGTCTCCCCTACCATCTTGTCAATGGCATCAAATACCGCTGCAGCAAATTTCAAGATTTTACATGCCAGTGAAAGGAGGCAGGGGCTGCCAGAAATTAGCCTCTGCCCCTCACCCTGCCTTCCTGACTTTGTCCTGAATCATCTAATTGGCTGAACTGCATTTGCATTAAAATGTTAGCTTCATGGTGAACAGTGAGGCAGTGGTAAACTGCCATCCTCTCCAAGATTGACCACAAAGGAGAGGCCTGAGTTCACATCCAGAGACCTCTCTCTGCTTTCAGAGCACAGATTTGCCCATGATCCAGGCCTGGCTGAAGCTGGGGGTAGACTGGGGTAGATGAAGGCTGTCTCTCTACCTGTTGGGGTGCTGTCTCGCTATCTCTTTCTCTCACTCTCTCTCTCCTGCTCATGAAATAAGTAACTAAATAAAC
>NW_006191492.1:0-747 GCF_000334495.1 Tupaia belangeri chinensis | reverse complement strand
CCCTTAAGCACCAGGCCATGGGGCCAGCCCTCTCCTTTCTTGCTTTCTTTTCCTTCTGATATTCTGCTACACGGATGTTCTACTTTTCACGATCGAGCCACGTTTCTTGGATATTCTGTTTCTTTTTTGCCCTCACTTTTTCTCTTTGTAATTCAGCTACGGAAGTCCTACTGGTGTATGTTCAAGCTCACTGCTCCCCTCAGTGGTAACTGATCTTTCAAAGGTATTCTTTATTTCCGCGACTGTGTCTGTGATTTTTAGCATTTCCTTTCACTTCTTCCTTAGTTCCCATCTCTCTGCTTCCATGACTCGCTTCTTGCATGCTATCTACTTTTTCATTAGAATCCTAACATGTTAGTCATCATAATTTTCACTTATATCTGATATCTCAAAATCGAGGGAGTTTGAGCTGTAAAACTCTTTTCCGCAGGTAGGACAAGGCTCTGGGATTTCCCTCAGAGAAAAAGCCTGTGTTGTGGGGGTACTGGGGGCATGTTTAAGAATAATTGCTTTTCTTCTCTCCCTGTGAGTAATACAAGGAAAATTTCCCCCAGTGTTCAGTGTGAGAAGGTAGTGGGACTTCTGGAAGTAAACGTCTACAAAAGTGTGTCTCCCTTTCCCAAAACGGGAACCCAGGAGTTTCGAATTCTCACACTAGTCCACGCTCAGCCTCCAGTAATTAGTGGCTATCACCATGTGAGTACTCCTGCCAGCTTATGAAAAACCTTAGAACTGGGACCAGCAGGT
>NW_006191491.1:0-747 GCF_000334495.1 Tupaia belangeri chinensis | reverse complement strand
CCTTAACCACCACACCACCTGCTGGTGCCATTCTTATTTTTTGAAAGTTCATGCATTTTTTTCCATGAGTAGGAGGCAAAAAGACAGGTGCCCTCAACAGGGTCTTCATGCCATGATCTACCTCCGGTCTATGTGGCCTGGACATGAGCATACTTACATGGGCCTGGGCACAAGGAGACCTCAGGCTGCAAGTCTGGAACCTTCCCAAGGGGGTCCAGTTGCATTATTGTTGTATTACACTGCCCAACCTCACCACCTGAAATTATTTTAATTATTTATGCACTTATTCATCATCCCTCTCTTGCACATATTCTCAACTCCTCATTCTCTTACACCAGGGTTGTCTATATTTACTTCCTCCACTTCTCCCTACATCCTCTTTATGCCCAGCTTTCAGTCCCACTGCTTCACTGAAATGGTCTTATGAAGGTCACCAATGACCTCCACATCACCTAATCTAACGGACAGAATGAGTCCTTGTCCGTTTTAATTTAACAGCAGCACTGGAGAGAGTTAAGCATGCTCTCTTCTCGAAGTTCATCTTAGTTTCCAGCAAATCATCTGTCTTGATTCCCTCCAACCTGTTGGCTCCTCTTTCTATATTCAAACTCTAAACAAAGACTGAATGATTTCCAGATTCAATCTTTGACCTTCTTCTCTTTTTAAATGAATGATTTCCAGCCCTAGAGACTTCATGCCTGCATTCTCTAAGAAGGGGCTGGACAGTAGTGCAGCAGTAATGCAATG
>NW_006191490.1:0-747 GCF_000334495.1 Tupaia belangeri chinensis | reverse complement strand
GGGGGGCCCATTGGTATAACTGAAAGAGCAACGGCTTTGGAGTCAGATTTTCCAGGGTTCACGTCTCCAACTTCCCGCTGACTCTCAGCATATCCTTGGGTAGTCATTTAGTCTCTCTGTAAAGTAATATCTATCCCACAGACTAATATGAAAGTTCAACGATGATAAATAATGATAGATACACATATGATTGTGTATGTGTGTGTGCGTGCGTGTCCTCTGACACACAGTGGGCATGTCACAATGGGAGTTGTGAAGAGCAACATCAACAACAATACCATTTGAACTGGACAAGGAGAAACAGAGCTTTTTCGCCACTAGAAACTCCCCTCTGGGCAGAGATGTCCCGTTATCACTAGCCATTAAATAGTTTCTCGGTTTCTGAATTATTTATGAATTCTGTCCATTTTTTTAATTTTTCTTACCCTAACAACATTGTGAGAGACTTATCACATGCTCTTCTGAAGCCTGAACACACAGTTGAGTTGGCCTCTCTGGACTTCGGGCCCAAGAATACCAATGGAAAAAGAAGGAGGAGGAAAAGAAACCATGCAATTAGCTTGCTGGGACTTGCTCCTTGTCAGCCTGTGCCACCTACAAGTGGTCCCCACTTTCTTTTGAGGTGCTCATCCCTTAACCCTTGCACGATCCATTCTTGTCCAAGATGGCTAACACGCTTACCTGTTTGTAAAATCACCTCCTTTCTAAAGTGAAAAAATAAACTAATGTATCCCCAGCATTTTTTCC
>NW_006191489.1:0-747 GCF_000334495.1 Tupaia belangeri chinensis | reverse complement strand
CAGAGGGCTGGATCCCTCTGGTGCCTTTCCATCAAGCTTGGTCTCTAGGAAACTTAGTAGTCTCCAGAGTACAGGATATGTCCTGGAGCTACATGTCCAATATGGTAGCCACCAGCCACGTGTATCTATTTAAATCTAAAGTTATAAGAAAAAAATTCACTTTTTCCAATTTACCAGCACATTTGAGGTGTTCAAGAGCTAGGCACATGTGACTAGTCGCTACCATATTGGATAGTGCAGATACAGAACATTTCAATTATTGATGAAAGTTCTAAAGGGCAGTACTGCTCCCAGAGGAAAGCCATCTCAGATCCTATGAACAGAGATAGAGTACCAGGAAAGAGGCAGGTGAGTAGATGCTCTACAGCTTGCTAGATGGACCACAGCTGGCCCCCAAGATGCATGGATCCCATGCTCTGTGAAGGATGCAAATGAAAGAGATGAAGGCCTTCAGGAGGGAGTAACCAGAACGTAGAGACTTGAACTGTATCTGAGTCTTGACTCAAGGTTGTCTTAGTATGGGTTCCTCCAGAAGCAGATGATGGGATAAAGACTTTTAGGCAAGCCATTTATTTGCAAAGTAATCCCAGGGAGCCTCTATCCCTTGTCCAGGGGAAGTAGGGAAGTGAGACAGGTCAAGGGTGCATGGTCAAGGAAGTTATATCATCCTGCAAGTGGGCCTCAATCCTATTGGGGAAGACTGGGAGCCAGTGGAGCCAGGACATCTCATAGTTACCCTGCCCAAGA
>NW_006191488.1:0-746 GCF_000334495.1 Tupaia belangeri chinensis | reverse complement strand
GAATTTAAAGATTTAGATGCCTTCCTAAATTTTTACAAAGCTTTACCAAATCTGACTTCTATGTAACTTAAACCTGTAGTTAAATGTAAAACAATACACTGTAGATTTACTTGTAGGTTTTCAATCTTGTTTTTTAGATTTATACATGTGGGCATTTTTATAATGTAATTACAATCACCACAAAGTTAGTTTTAATTACAGACCAAAACAAATTATTCCTTTCATAGATCTATATGTGGGTGAAGTAAACTAGTTTGAAAATACAATTGAAAAATAAGTCGGGGATAATAATCATTTTTTGGCAGTGTTAGGACTGTATTCCTACCCACGGCAAGGTAAATCTAGCAATAGTGCATAAAATGGGAGCTGGGAAATAAGACTAGAGACAGGATGAAGCTAGAAAACTAAAATAATAATCCAGGCAAAGGTAATGAGAGTCTGAACTAGGTTAGCAGCGAAGAGAACAGCAGGAAACAGGGAGGAAGCTAAGACAGTGATGACAAATTGAGTTCAAATGCTGAGAAGGTACCACCAACACAAATGAGTATAAAGGAAAAATCAGACATGATTTTTAAGGACACAGGTACTTTCAATTGGCGGTGTCAAGTAGGCAGTCAGAAATGGGCAAATGGGGCCAGCCTCAAAGCACAGTGGTTAACCCTGTGCATGAGAGGCAGGATCCCACAGGGACAAACTGTGGTTTGAGTCCCAGCCTCCACAGCTTGAAAAGTGCCCTAGGTACATGT
>NW_006191487.1:0-746 GCF_000334495.1 Tupaia belangeri chinensis | reverse complement strand
CTGTGTGTCTCCCCTTGGGGTCCAGGATGAGCTTCCCGGATCTTTCCATTGAGATACCTTCTTTTCTGGAGGAAAGTTGCAGTTATTGAGCACAGGAATCAGTAAGGACAGCGGATATTTGTGATCAACTAGGCATAGAGGAAGACTTCCAGGTTTGAGGGTCAAGGTCCTGCCCCGGGAGTTGGTCCTCCATATGAATTTGACTTTAGGATGTTAAAGATGGACAAATAGACCAATCCACCATGTCCCTTGCTGCCTGACTCCTTCCCTATGGTCAGGAATTTTCCCATGGGTTGGAAATGACAAACAGCCACCCCAAGACCCTACAGACAATTAGGTATCTTGAAAGCAGAGTTCATAGTTTATTGCCATTGAGAATTTTCTTTTAATTTTGTGACTTATTTTTTAAAAAGTCATGCATGATTACATCTTGTTAAAAAATTAAGATCTGTGTTTGTTTTAATGTAAAAGTTCATATTTGAGCCTCATTATATCATACAAAGTGAACTCTGAGTCAGGTGACAAAGCCCTCAATGAGGACCTGATAAGGTAGAGGTCCACTCCCAGCCCTGACCTCCAGGAATCAGCCCCAGTGGACCTCCCAGTTCCCTTACAGCAGGCCCCCTCATATTTCTACCACATAAATCTAGCTTTCATAGAGCCTATGCTTTGTTTTGTTTTAGAAATATTGTAATAAAATGAGTGTATCTTTCTGGTTATTAATTCTCTGCCTTTTTTTTTTTTTT
>NW_006191486.1:0-746 GCF_000334495.1 Tupaia belangeri chinensis | reverse complement strand
TTTGTTTTTCAGAGCAAATTTAAGTTTACAGAAAGATTAAACAGGTAGTATGGAGCATTCCCTATCTTTCCCTGTTATTATCTTACCTTGGTGGTACATTTGTTAGATTAATAAACCAAGACTGATACTATCAGATCCACCCCTGATTGGCCTTTACGGAATTTCCCCCAACAAAATAAGGAGGTGGATACAATGACCTTTGGTCTCCATTACCGGCAAACAAAATCACAAACATGTTTCAGCCTACACCTACTGATAAACCAACAAAGTCACATCGGCAAGTACCAGATCAAAGTCCCTGACATTGTGACCCTACCCCTGCACCCCTCCCATACAAAGATGGCACAGGAACTCAATAGGAGTGACCTCCAACCAAGGACCCTCAACCCTTGTCAGAGCAGTTCCGTGTGAGCCGCACCAGGCCTCCAACTCTGGGGCATGACGAGGCTCGTGGACTCTCTCTGGAGGTGCTGTTCCATTAAAATCCTGGTGCTAGCTATTACTTCCCTGGCAGCGACCCAGTCCCTGTCTGACCCCTGGTCCAGGGGGATACCCTCATAAAATGTAGTTCACCTCCTCCTCCTTGTCTTGGGAAGGCGACTGTTCATACTGGGGGTGCTCATTCCTCCTCCTCACCTCACCATGGGCAAAGCCCAACCTCATATTCCCAAGGATGCCCCCTTGGGATGTCTCCTAAAAAACTCTGGATTCTTTATCTTGGAAATGAGATTAAACCCAAATGCCCC
>NW_006191485.1:0-746 GCF_000334495.1 Tupaia belangeri chinensis | reverse complement strand
AAAAAAAATAATAATAATGAGAGCAGTGCTTGATAAGAACTAGAGAAGTGTGGAAATATGCTATTATATTAAAACCCATACTCTCCAGTGATACAGATTAGGACAAAATCTAATTGACGCATACGAATTATGTGCCTGCACACAGTACCTACCCAATGAGTAAATCCTTCCAGGAGACAGCGTGCTCACACGACCCAGCTCGTACAGCTGGCAAGTATAGAGACCGGTTTCAGATCATGCACCAAGTGTGAGACATGATTCCAGGTTGGTCCAGTCTTGAGGGGCCCAGCCACAGCGTGGCCTGTGCATCACTGCAGGCTTTGTTGTAGGGATCCTCTGTCTTTGATGTGGTGCTCAGCTATGCTTCATTTTCCAAGCTGGGACCACAATGGTAAGAACTATTGCTAGCATGTGGGATAAACTTCACAAACACTAATGGACAGCAGTTTTCCAAACTTCCTGGATGCTCAGAGTCCTGATTTCTGGATCTAACCTAGGTGTACTGAAGCAGAAATTCCAGGGCAATAGCCTGAAAACCTGGACTTGGATCAGCAAGGTCTGTGACAGTAGTGTAGATGTTTACAGAACTGCAGAAGCTTCCTGTTAATTGACAAGATGAAGAACCCTAAATTGAGGTGTCCAAGTGGGTCTTACTTATTCTCCACTAATAACCTCTCCATCATCCATCCACCCACCCATACACAACATACATACATTTAAAAAACGTTTCTCTACAACCTCGCATG
>NW_006191484.1:0-746 GCF_000334495.1 Tupaia belangeri chinensis | reverse complement strand
GCCCAGTGCCCTTACTCACCATGCCACCTGCCGGTCCCAGGTCCTATAGATTTTAAGTGGATGTTCAGAGTCAGGAAGTTAATAAGCCCTTAGACTTTGATTCTAATTGTTCTTTTGTGTGCCCTGGAGAAAATCTTGCAGCATCAGTTTCACAATTTTGTTTGTCCAGAAAGGCAAGCAAGAAAGAAAAGGAGAATTTAAGGTTTTAAGTTCTGATTGGAGCTGGCTGGTTTCAAACGGCCTCTGTCTGCATTCTGTACGGCTCCCCTTGTCCCCTGTGTAACTGCTCCACCAGTTTCTGCCTCACTTCCATTCAATTTAACTTGTAACATCATCTCTCCGGATGATCCCTCCCTAGACATATCCTGTCAGAATCCAACCACCGTGCTGCAAAAACCCTAAGTGACATGAAGAGCCGATACTTTGCACTCTAGTTGGAAACGTCAGCTGAGCTCAGCCTTCGAGTTATCTCATCCTAGGTGGCAAAACACATGACTACGGAAACCTCTAATATGGTTCAGTCCTTAGCCATTCAAGTTTGCCTGGCTCAGACCTCAGATATCATGGAGCAGAGTCAAACCATGCCCACTGAATCCTACACAAATTCTTCATCTTTAGAATCTAGAACATTTAAATGGTGTTGTGTGCCACTAAAATGTGTATCATTCACTGGTTTGGAGATTGGACAGGAAATGAAATTCTGATAGGCCTCAAGCAAACTCTTTTTTTTTTTTTTTTTTGGAGAG
>NW_006191483.1:0-746 GCF_000334495.1 Tupaia belangeri chinensis | reverse complement strand
ACATTCTTAATTTCTGCCTATCATCCCCAGTAATGACGGACAGCATACTCTTTCTATGCCCACCAGAACACACAGTTTCCTGTAGTAGACCCGTGCTGATGTGGGCACTGACCACTTGTCTTCATAATGCTTTCCCTGCAGTGCTGTGAGATTCAGAAGCCTCCAACAAGAGTCAAAGCTCTCAGAAGCTAGCCGGGAATTGCACTCCAAGTCTGAAACGTTTCAGGTGCTGAAATGCCAGATGGAGGAAGCCAAGTGGAACATTCATGGTGTGAGAAAGAAATGGTAAGTATTCCCAGGATGACACTTGGGTTTGTGTCTGTAGCAGGACGTTTATCTCTCTTCAGTGGTGACTCACTGGCTGTGACTGACAGCTGGAACAATTGTGAGTGGGAGAGATAGGCCCAGTCACCCAGCCAGAGACTAAGCAGCTGGATTTTGATTAATTTCAGGGAACGTCTGAGCAAATCTGACAGTTTTATCATTGAGTCTGCTGGATTTTCCTCCTCTGCTGGGGCAGTGAAGTTGGTAGCTAAATTGGCTGTTAATTGGGGTCACAATACGGAGAATCATTTTTCCTTTTGCTTTTCTTTTTGCCCCCTTTCCTTTCCTCTCTTCTCCTCTCCTTCCCTCCCACCTTCTTTTTTTGCTAGAGAGTGTATAGACTCACAAGAGAGACAGAGAGAGGGAGAAAGGAGGCGGCATGCCTCCATGAGGCATGATCATGCTGCAATCTCTTCTCCTCC
>NW_006191482.1:0-746 GCF_000334495.1 Tupaia belangeri chinensis | reverse complement strand
GGGACAGAAGGAAGGTGGCATCGAGAGCCCCATCAACCCACCCTGGTGCTTTACACACTCGTCTCCATTCCACACCCCCATCTCCTGCTGAGGGGGCTGAAGAGGCCCCCACTGGACAGACAAGGAAACCAAGCTCAGAGAGGGCAGTCACCTGCCCACGGGCGCTCAGCTGGTGTGCCTAGGGGAAGGTGTCAGTCCAGGCCTAGCCAACTCTAAGGCCTCCCTCCACAACACACAGGGGCCAGTACCAGTGTCTGAAAAGTCTCAGGCCTCATTCGCTGCACGGTTGCCATTGGGCCTGTCCTTAAATGCTACTGCTCTTGCCTTTCCTGCCCCTTCTCTTCCCTGGGCAGTCAGGTGTGGCCATGTGGCCATGCAGCCAATGCCAAGTGAGCAGAAGGAAGGCGCCATTTCCCGGCAGAAGCTTTTCCTTGCTGACTGAGGAAGCATGTGCGGCAATACAGCCTTCATCAGCAGGTGTCCAGGTGACTATGGTGGGATGGCTTTCCTACTGACCCCCAGTGGACATGCAGCATGTGGAGAAATGAATTTATGTTCAGGCAGTGAGAATCTGGGGCTCTTTGTTACTGCAGCACAACACAACCACTCTGACTGATACAGTGGTCTCATGTGACAAGTGAGGTCCACAATCATGTATCCTACACCTGGCCGCCCTGAAGAGCAAGGCTCATTGCTATCACTTCCATTTTATTTCATTTTTATTTTTTAAAATTTGCCAGAGGGCA
>NW_006191481.1:0-746 GCF_000334495.1 Tupaia belangeri chinensis | reverse complement strand
TCCACGTGAACTGAGGCAGGGAGAGCCAGCCATTAGAGGGGGAGGAAGCCCGGGAACTAAGACACGGAAACCGGAGCAGGAGTGGGTCCCCCCTGCTTCCTGAAGCCAGCTGCCCTTGCCCTGAAAACCTGCCAAGAAAATCTTCCTGGCTTTCTGAGGCTCGCGCTTGTTTCTGTCACTTGTGAGCAAGTGGTTCTGACTAGAGTAACCTAGTACGTTAGACAGTTCGTCAGCCCCTGGGGAATCAGGAGCTTTACAAAGAGGCAGTTCCCATCTCCCCGCCCTAACAACTTCCCACCCCAAACAAAACAAAACCAGAAGACAGTCCCTTCCTGGGGTGAACCTTCACTGCCCAAGGGCAGGGCGCACGCGTAGCCAATGACTTCCACACGTTCCCCCGCGAGGGGACAGTGCTGCTGGACTCGCAGAACAGAAACAAAGCCTAGTTCAGTTTGAACTTCCGATACAAATGAATCTTTTTTTTAGCATGATTGTGTTTCAGATATCTTACCTGGCAACCTCAGAGCTGTACAGTTTATAGGTATTAGAGAACATGGATGGGGTGAGGGGTTAACCCAAACTAAGGTATCAGATAAATCTTTAGTTAGTTCTTTCCTAGGAAAGAATGCTTGGGTCAAGTCTTGGAGAACAAATAAAAGTTCACAAGGTGAGGAAAGGTGGGAAGAGTATTTGAGTGAGAAAGACAAAACAAGGAAGGCCCAGAAGCATGACACAGCAGCGTGTGT
>NW_006191480.1:0-746 GCF_000334495.1 Tupaia belangeri chinensis | reverse complement strand
AACCTGAAAATTACCCTGGAATCTAACAGAGGCTGGTACCAGCAAGAGTACATTCAGAGTTCTCAGAAATTCTTGCTGATAGCATCAAACCCGCAGCCCTCATGGGACTGGAAGTTAGAAAATCCAACAGAGAAGGCCATTGCTTCCTAGCAAGCAAACTGCCTGCTGGGGAAGTAGGCTCTTCCAGATGTGGGCTAAGGTAATCTGAATGTAAACAGGGAGTAAGCCTGCCTCGGGACAGCCGACAGCGACAGCCGGGGGCTTTCATTAATTAGCTCACAAATCCAAACTATGTGGCCCATGGGGTCCGCTATGCCCCATTTCCTACCTTCCTTCAGTCTCTTGCTCTGGGGGGCTGATGGTCGCCTTGTCCTCCCTGGGGCTGTCCTGACTGGGTCTATGGGAACATTTAATTGCATCAGACAACTCATCAGAAATAGGGGAAACTGGTCTCAGCTCTGTGGGTCAGTATCCAGGATGTCAAATTCTCACCTCTTCAAATCGTTCTTTGCATCTGTGTGCCCCCCATTCTTCACATTCTCTCATGTATTTACTTTACAGTCTTTATCCCCATCCAGCTTTACCTGGTTATTTGTGTCCTCGCTTGGTTACAGTCCATTGTATCTGCTTTAACACAAGGCCCACAGCACAAGAGCCTGGGCATGTACCGGGGCCATATTTCCATCTGATATATTCCCCTGCTGAGCCCTTTGCTGTGAGCCATGTGGGAGTCCAACACCTTAACC
>NW_006191479.1:0-746 GCF_000334495.1 Tupaia belangeri chinensis | reverse complement strand
CATTACACTAACTGCTGGTCCCAAAGTGTATCTTTGTGTTCTTTAGCCCACATCTCTCCACTCCACCTGATGGAAATTGCCCAGCTTCCAGTAACCACCATCCTACTCTGTATTTCTATGAGATCTATGTTTTTAGATTTCACACATGATTGAGATCATACGTTACTTGTCTTTCTGTGTCTGGGTTATGTTCACTTAGCCTAATATGTTCCAGGTTCATCCATGTGGTCACAAATAACAGACTTTTCTTCCTTCTTACATATCAATAGTATTCCATAGTGTATATATATTCTATCTTTATCTGTTCATTTCTTGGTCCCAGGCTATGAATAGTGCTGCAATAAACCTGGGAGTTCAGATATTTCTTCAACATACTGATTTCATTTCCTCTGGATCTATAGGCAGTGATGGAATTGCAAGATCCTGTGGTAGTTCTATTTTTAGTTTTCTGAGAAATCTACACTGTTCCACAGTGGCTCTACAAATTTATGTTTCTACCAGCAACAGTGTACCCTTTACACACATATTTTTAAAAGCTACTCTGGAAAAAAAACACTTTCTTTTCCTTTGTAGAAAAACAAACAGAACTTTACTAATCAATAAGCAGAAATTGAAATAAGGGCATGATCAGAGTACATTCTGACCTACGCTGCCAGTCTACGTGAAAATACTCACTCCTGACTCTTAGCACCCACACATACCCAGGCTGAAGCCTCATCACCCCGAACGCCAGCGCTGTCCTTCTC
>NW_006191478.1:0-746 GCF_000334495.1 Tupaia belangeri chinensis | reverse complement strand
AAAGGATTAAAAAGTATATAAATAATAACAATAATTTGATAATATTAAAGAAAAAAATTACTCTGACATTTGATAAAATAGTAAGTCAGACTTTATTCTTGAAAGGTGTAAAGATTATGCAATGAGAATTTGCAGTAGAGAAAGAGTTCAACTCTGAACATAACAACAAACAAACAAAAAATTGGGAATTTATAGCCAAAGAGGTAGGAGGATGGCCAGATGAGAGGATGGAAAAAAGAAGATAGGGTAATTTTTCATTAAATTGACTTAACAAGATGACAGGCCAGTGGGGAACACGTATTACCTAGGAGATGAGGACTTGATCAGATATTAAAGATGATCAGTTATTAAGAATGAGAGATTCTGGTTAAATTGATTTAGCAGGATTCTTGCTAAAACTGGACTCTAGAGGACACGCCTAAGAATAGGGCCTAGTGAAAGACCATCAACAACTATGTATAGCCAGTCCCCTGAACAGTCAGGATAAATAGAATCTGGTCATTTTCTTATTTATTTCTCTTAATGATCCATCATCTACTTCCACTAGAAAGCAAGCATCTCTCTTCATTAGGTACTATAACCATAGGGCTCAATGGAAGGCACAATCTGCCCATAATCAGCTGAAGCACAGTGGAAGGTACAGACAGGATGAGCATATTTATCAAAAGGGAAGCCTGGAGACAACAAGTAACAATGGATACAAGCAAAAACAAGTTTTTACTATTGTTTGTATCAACACTTCACTC
>NW_006191477.1:0-746 GCF_000334495.1 Tupaia belangeri chinensis | reverse complement strand
GCCAGATCTGGGACTCGAACCATGGTGGGCCTTGTGGAAGTCTGGCACGTTATAGCCACTACTTCACCTGCTGGTTAAATTTCATTATAAAAATAATGAAATTATTTTTATTTAAAAAAAAAAAAACAAAAAACCCTAACAAACAAACTCCTCTAACCTCCCCAATAGGTCATGTGTCCTGGTTTTCTTAGCCCTATTGCCCTGGCTTAGCTATTTATGGCTCTGCCTTTCATTCCTAGAAATGTCCTTGGTTGCACAATAAATTATGTGGCCACGGCCATCCTTGAAAGAAAGGATGACTCCCGGCCCACACGCTATCACAGCTCACCAAAGTCCTCCCCTCTCCCTGAATCCACACAGCCCACTGTGTCATCCTCATCAACTCTCCACGTTCCTCACTACCATCACCCTGGGCTCATCCTCCTCTTCCATCAACATCTACCACCAACATGTAACTTTAACATCCCAGCCAATGACCCTCAGAGACCCTGATTCTCTCCTGACCTCTCTATCTGAGCAACTGTGAACACAGCTCAGCCAGGCCTCCATACGCAAATCCCTTCCATGGCATGACTCTTCTCCCATCCACCATGACCTTGGTTGTTCTCCATCTATGGCCTGTCCTGCCCCAACCTGCTCTTCCAGCCTGATCCCTTGGGCAGCTGTTTCAACCAGGTTCTCCTTACAGCCTTAGATGGCCTGTCTTCCCATTTAGTGCCACCCCTTCCTTCCCAGTTCCAGACATG
>NW_006191476.1:0-746 GCF_000334495.1 Tupaia belangeri chinensis | reverse complement strand
TTTTTTTTTTTTCAATCAAGTGTAACTAGATTCCCACTGAAGCCAAGAGGGACTAGATGGAGAAACAATTATTTTCAGGGTTTTGGCACTTTCCTATCATTTCTAAATGTCTTCCCACTCTCACTTCTCTACTTCCACAAGTTTCTTGCAGAAACAAATTATTAGGCTCAGAGAAGGAAGCACATACCCTTGGAGAGGTTTGAAGAGAGAGATTTTAAATTTTGATATAATGTAAAGATGGGAAAACACAGCTTTCCATGGGTTCTAATTTAAAGAAAATAAAAATCTCTGAAGAGAAAAAAGTAAAATAATATTTTCCTAAAAATCTCTTTTAGAAATCAACCAGGAAGGCCAGGTCAACTCCAGCTTGGAGGTGAGCCTCCATGATGGCCAAGACCTGGGGAGGGAAAGCCACAGGGATGAAGCTCAGCTGGACAAGAGGAAACCAAAAGCTTCATCAGCAAGGACTTCATCTTGACTTGCTTTGCAGTGGAAACAAAGGTGGGGAGATCCTTGACTGTCCCTCGGGAATGTGTTGAATATTCAAAAATATTAATTTTGGAACACCAGTGCCCACAACTGGGTTGGCAGAAAGCTCCTCTGAGCTTGCCCATTCCAATTCCCCATCATACTTCAGCAGAAAATCAACAGGACCTGCAAACTGACTAGAAATACTAGACAGACTGTGACCCTGAATGCCTTAACAAGAACCATAATTCAGCATTTATGGTGAGCCTAGATTTTTT
>NW_006191475.1:0-746 GCF_000334495.1 Tupaia belangeri chinensis | reverse complement strand
TTTTTTTTTTCTAAATATAAACCACTCATGCCCTTTTAAAGGTGTCCTACAAAAATAAATTTTAAAACAAACTAAAAGTATATATATCCAAGTATGGGTTACAAACCCCTTATGCAAAATGCTTGGAACTAAAAGCATTTTGGATTTTATATTTTGCAGTATTTGCATATACATAATGAGCTATCTTGGAGATGAGATCCAAGTATAAACACAAAATCCATTCATATTTCATGTATATCTTGTACACATAGCCTAAAGGTGATTTTATACACTTTTTATATTGCAGCATTTGACTTTGACCTGTCACATGAGGAAATTTTCCACTATGGCCATTATATTGGTGCTCAAAAATTTACAAATTTGGAGCATTTCAGATTTGGGTTTTTCAGGTTAGGGATGTTCCACCTGTAATTAAAATATTAAATTAACTGTTCTTCCCCAGAAGTTTCCATTTGCTGAAAAACGTTTGCAATTCTGGAGACCTCTTATATGAATTAACTTTCTAAAACTATACAGACCTTTCCAATACACTCAGACATTTATCTTAGTATTGGCTTCATCCCTCCTTCTCCCTATTCCTGTCCCTCTGCCCTGTCTCCATGAATGTAGTCTAATGGTCCCAGGGAATCCCTCAGACAGGGGAACTATTTGTCCAGATCTCATAACTCCTTGTTGGTAGGTTTGGGATTTGAGCCACTCTGTCCTCTCTTGGAAGCCACAGTTGTCCTTCTTTACCTTCTGCCCAT
>NW_006191474.1:0-746 GCF_000334495.1 Tupaia belangeri chinensis | reverse complement strand
TAAAGAAGATGAACTCTTTAAGAATAGGAACTGTATATTATAATGGATAAAACTGGGAGCACTGCAACAAGCCTGGCTCTTTTACTTAACTATCTATGTATAAGTTCGACCCACCAGACTTTGTTTTTCTTCTCTGAAAAAGGAAGATGATAAAAGTTCTCCACCCTCGTTGAGTTATTGTGGGGATTACATTGTTTATATGTATAAAATACCTAGAATACCTCCTGGTCCAGAATAAGTGTTCACTAAATATTAGCTGTGTTTGACTTCCCAGCATGGCACCTATCACAGTCACTGGAAGATGTTAGATGCTCAGTAAATCATTACTTAAGTTTGAGGGAGGAAACGTAATGAAGGATACATAAATCGAGAATTATTTTTGTCATTTCTACTTTTACCCCTTGCTCAATGATGGACTGATAAAGATGAGACACAAAAATGTCCTAAGACTCTTAAAAAATGCCAATAGCCCAACAATGTAGAGACTCTTCATGCAGTTCAGACTGTAATATTAAACACCTAGGTGACCTCAAGCAAGTCACTGAAATGTTCTGAATCACTGTTGCCATATCTCTATGTAAGACATAGTACCACTCCGCTCAACTCAGCCTTTGTGATTTCTAAATGAGTGAATTAGAATAAGTAACTCAGATACCGATTTACCACACCCAGAAGATAGCCTTATTCCCTACTTCAGTGAGAAAACGAAATGATTTCTCAACATTCTGCTGCCTTCAACTTTCTAC
>NW_006191473.1:0-745 GCF_000334495.1 Tupaia belangeri chinensis | reverse complement strand
TGACCTCAGTGAGAAGAGTTGGAGCAAGAGAAGGTGCTGAACTAAGTAACTTTGGAAACCAGGGGACTGAGTAAGACTAAAGGCAGGAGGAACTTCAGAAAAGCAGTATCCTTAGATTGAGCAAGTTTTTCCCTTATGGGTAGTGGTTACCAATTTTGATACTTTTATGCCTGTCTATCAGGGGTCTTCAAAGAGTTCATGAAAATGAATATTATGCAAAAACTATACCTGCATTTCAAAAAAAATATTTTCGTGACAAAATAATCTCGTACTTTAATTCCATCGTTCCCATGAACTTTTGGAAGCGCCACATCCTGGAACTGAATGATGAAGTAAATGGATGGCAAAAGGTGCAAGTCAGGTTTGTCTCTGTAGGAGTGGGAATTTACATAAAAGCAAAGGCAGGAGGTTAGAATGATTCATGTCTTAATGGATTCGAGTTGGAAACCTCGGTAAGAGGCATCAATCAGTAAAACATAAAATAAGTGGTAGTCCCCAGACTACTAGCTTCATTTATATGTAGATGTTACATACCAAAATATTTCTTTAGGGACCAGGATGGTGATACAATAGTAAAATGCAATACCCCATGAGACTGGCCCACATGGGAAGGGTGTCAGATCAGGTGTGGAGCCCTCCCTGAGCTCTTTGCTAGGTATAACCTATAACCTGGAGCTGATTGAAGCAGAGGCTGTATTGTGGTGTCAAAATCCTTAGGGATGGGACCAGCAGTTAGCATAATGGC
>NW_006191472.1:0-745 GCF_000334495.1 Tupaia belangeri chinensis | reverse complement strand
GGTGCAAAGGGAAAAAGTGACAGTCCGCAAGGCTGACCCCCATGGGAAAGTTCTGAAGACCTCCTTGGGTACACCAAGTATGCCTGTGCCCATTATCCATGGCTGGCTGAAGCGAAAGGTGGTTGTGACGTCAAGACTCTGTTGAGGAGTGCTACCTCTGTCTCTCTCTTTCTGTCTTGCTCACTCATAAAATAAATAAGCTTTAAAAACATAAAATACCTCATTAGTAACTTTTTTAAAAAGTGAGAATTTGCCACCATTTACGATGACCCCTGCTATAGTGAAAGAAACCTTCACTTTAGTAAGAGAAAGGGCTATTTGCATGCCTGACTGTGATTCAAGACAAAGCATGAGAGGTTTACAGTGATCCAGTGCTGAGAGAAGAGGGTGTTATGTTTTCGCTGTCACGTTCAAGATGCATTACAATCACACTAAACCTGGAAGGATGAGCAGGATGGAGTTGGATGAAAAAATGTTTAAGCTGCAGAACAGCATGAATATTTAAATGTCTTATCATTTGGACACTTGAGAATATGAGGGGGGAACTTCAAAAATGTGTGGAAAAAAATGAAATTAAAATATGAGCTTATTTTAGTCAAAATATTTTTGAAATCCATGCTTAGTTTTTTTATGTTACACATTGTCCGTGAGCTTTTTGAAGATCCCTCATAAGGGTAACTGAAATTAAATGTGACTAAATCTTGTTTTTTTGAAATTTTTTTCATTTCATTTTCTTCCATAAATT
>NW_006191471.1:0-745 GCF_000334495.1 Tupaia belangeri chinensis | reverse complement strand
GACCCAGGACATGAGCCTCGAACCTTCTGTGGGTTCCATCATTGCTCAGGAGCAGCTTTATTGCTTGTGTCACTGCGGCTAGGTCCATCTATGGAGTATTTTCAAATTAAAGTTTACGTGACTGTGATTTATCCTACTCTCCATAGGCTATTTATGCCATCTTGAAAAATGTGGTAATAAGTACTGAAAATACCACATGCTCTGATTGTTAATAAATTGGCAGTTTTTTAATCCTTTCTCATCTCTTACACTGGTGGACATTTGTTTCAATAATATCATCTGGTGAGTTTTATATCCTGGCCACACTGGCACCTTGAGACAGAGAATCTTTAAATGCTAACCCTGCCATCTTTGATGACTGGCTCGTCTAAAAGCCTCAGAGAACTGAACAGGGTTGAAGATTTTTGCCAGCCTCTACATTACATCAGATGTTTAAAATACAATGGTTTCTAGAATGTGCTATAGAAATAATTTTGTCAGTAGGTTTATGTCTATTAACATATGCTCTGTGAGATAATATAAGCATTTTACAATAACCATCATAGGTGGTGTACCCTTCTTTTTTTCAGTCGATGATATCCTGAGTGAATAAGGAATTTTATTTAATTAAAGAATAAACTGAAATAGCAATGTGGAAATACAGAAAATAAACACTGAAGCCATTGGATGCTAAACATAGATCAGCATTGCTGTATTCGATAATGAAGTCAGCTAAAGGGAGGAAAGTAAGAACTAACAAAGCAAG
>NW_006191470.1:0-745 GCF_000334495.1 Tupaia belangeri chinensis | reverse complement strand
CCACAATCCCTTCTCCATTCTTCTCTGGGGACTTTCTCTATGCATGCATGCATGCCTGCTGTGATTTTGAAGCCACTGGGCCCAGGAATCAAACTGTGATTGGCCATGTGGGAGTCCCATGCCCTACCCACTGCACCGCCTGCTGGCCCCATTTATCCAGTATTCTGATCCCTTTTTCCCCTTGTTTCTGTCATCTCGTATCCTACAGTGCTTGCCTGATGAGATCCTGGCTTAGTTACACTCTGCCGTTTAACAGGACTGGCTTGCAGAGAAATGCACAGCACTGCTGACCAGCCTCTGTCCAGTGGGAGAGTACAGATTCCCAACAGGTGTGCACTCATTGCCATCCGGCAGTCCTACTTCCTGCACTGAGGACTTCACAGCTTCTTTCTCTTCATCTCTCTCCATCTCCTCCCTCTGCTCTGAACTCTTCAGCCTCAGATGATGCCTTGTAATCATATTTCACTGAGAAAATAGAAGTTACGGGAAAAGCACTGCATCATGTCCCCTCAGACCTGTGCACCTTATGCTGGGTCCTCCTTTCTGTTTCATTGTGTCTGTTTCTTTCCAGGTCATCCTTACCACCAGTCCTCCACACTTTACTGCTACTCAGCACCAACATTTCGCCCAAGCCTGCTTCCTCCCTGGTCTCTGCTTCTCTGTAAATAATGATGCTATTTTATTAACACACTGGATCTGGGAGCCAGCCATGGCCTGCTGGGTAAGAGAGCCAGATTCCACACAG
>NW_006191469.1:0-745 GCF_000334495.1 Tupaia belangeri chinensis | reverse complement strand
CCAGGTCCACCCATAGTCTTCACAAGAGCCTGAGACCAAGCCTTTCAGCCCTTCTCATACTCATAAGCAGCACTTCCAAGTTCCTCTTGCCATTACAGACATCTATCAGTGTAAGGAGAAGCTAGGAAAATACTCAGAGGATTTTAGGTTCACAGATATGTTCATAGATGGGTTTCGAACCCTAGCCTTGGCCTTTGACCTCCTATGTAGAGAGATTCAGTTTATCCTTGCTCCTTGTTGCACTTCATCAAGAAAGAGAGCATCTCAGATGCTGCCTGCAAGGAAACTGACACAATCCTTAATAGAAACCACAACACAACTTTCCTAGGGGAGAGAATGTTCCCACAACTGACCCCAAATGGAACTACAATACCCCCCAGGAAATGAATAGAACTGCTAAGTTCCTGGAAGCCCTCCTGACAAGAATGAGGAATGGGATACAGAAACCTGTGAATTGTGATAAATTGAGGTCAATTTTTCAGGAAAAAATGAAACCCTTGCTGCCTTCTATGACAGATTAAAAGGGAGATTTAGGAAATACACACTTTGGACCCTATTTCTTTAGAAGGCAAGGCGTATTTAGGACAATATTTTGTTGGCAACCTGCCCCTGACATTAGATGTAAGCTTCAAAAACCGCAGCTGGGGCTGCAGCCAATATTTGCAACTTTATGTATGCATTTAGCAAGTGGAATCTTGAAGAAGGAAAAGAGAACAGAGTAAAGAAAAGTGACAGACCAGACTTA
>NW_006191468.1:0-745 GCF_000334495.1 Tupaia belangeri chinensis | reverse complement strand
ACTGCACCTGGAGCAGGCATCAGCTGCGCCTGGGGCAACGACGAGGCTGGTTTTCTTCCACCTTCTCAGGCAGGATGGACGGGGCTGACTTCCAGCGCAGGACGCAGGAACTGAGGCTGTTGTGAGAAACAGCTTCTGACATGTGGACCTGCAGTGTCTCGGCTCAGAAGTTCCGAGAGCGCCTTCTCTGTGAGAGCACAGGAGCGACGTCTCCGGTCAGAAGAGGCCTTGGCAGGTAGGCTCCTCCCCACCGGGTGCTTCTGGTCTGTGACGGCCAGCAACCCCCTTGCAGAAAGCCAATGCCACGGCCAGAGTGACTCAGCAAGTGACCTCAGACTGCATCGGCCTGGCGCCACGTGGCAGGGCAGCACGGGGAGCAGGGCACAGGGTGTGCGACGTGAGCAAGCGCGAGCCACCCCTCACCAGGACCTGGCTCGGCAGCAACGTTTCACTCTGCAGTTTCGATAGCATCGAAGAAAGAGAAAAGACGTTCAGTTTTTCTCAAAAGGTAGCACGGGTTTTTAAAAATCAAGAAACTGCTCAGGGACAGCGTCCACCTTCCTTGGGGCGCGAGGTTTCCGGAGCTCCCTGTTTCGTTGCTTTCCCCGTTAGCTCACCCTACTGGGGAGTGTTCGCCCACTCCTGTGGAGGATGCCCTCCGGAGGCCCGGGACTGTGAAGGTTATGAGCCCCTGTCCCCGCCTCAGAGACAGTGCGGCCACAGGGGAGCTGTGTGAGGGTAAAGC
>NW_006191467.1:0-745 GCF_000334495.1 Tupaia belangeri chinensis | reverse complement strand
TGGCTGCTCTTAGGCTCCGCCTCCATTATTTTAGTGTCACCTTATTTTCAGCTGGGACGTCACAAGATCAAACTCCCACCGTGATCTTCAGATCTTACGAGAAGACAGCAGTGACCAAAGCACCCTCTACTTCTGTCCTTACAAATTATCCACCATCTACGTCTTCCCCAAAAAGGACACACAGTCTCATAGTGCCACAGACTGCCCTTTGGTTTTACGTTTCAATTTTGGAATGACACCCTTTTCAAATTCCGATTAACCGTAAAAATGCACACACACAAAAATGGTCAAAGACACTGAAATTAAAGACGGTCTATCCTCTCTGAAGATTTTCTGGAAGGAAATAATTCCTTGTCACTGTCCAGTTGGATCAGAATAAGAAATCAGCTCAGAGAAGATTTCTGGAAAGGGAACCTGGCCAGACTGTCTTCACTGTTTGGACCCTACCAAAGCCCTCACCCCTCTCCAGCTCTTCCCCATATTCAAACATCAGAGCTGGCCCCTTTGTGCAGACATCACAGATTGAAACTGCAAGCCCTTTGAGGTGAGACGAGATGAAGAGAGAGGTGGAGTGAGGATGTTCGGCCTTAGGCTGTCGGCCCTAAGCGAGAGTGGTGGAGACGGGAAAAGCCCAAGGGCTGATCGTCACATCACGTGGGATAAAGACGCCTCCTCACTTAGAAAACAGGCAAATGGAGCGAGAAGAACTCCTACCTCAGCCCGTGAGAGCAGAACTAAGTAGAAG
>NW_006191466.1:0-745 GCF_000334495.1 Tupaia belangeri chinensis | reverse complement strand
GCCATTTAAGGGGGTGTGGTTCTGTGTGGCTGCCCCTCAGGGGCTGTGCTGAGGGCTGAGTGTGGCAGGTGGGCACCCAGCCCCGTGGGAGGGAGCGCATGTTTTGGAACAGCAGGGATCAGAGGAGGTCGTGGGAACGGGAGTGCTCCACGGACTCTGGTGAACAGCCTCACCTCTGACGTCTGAGGGGCCGAGGCCCCAGACAGGACCTTACGGTGGAGTGGTGCCAGGAGCTGGAGGGGCAGTGATGGGAGGAGGACGTCCCTGAAAGGGGACAGTTCCTCTGTGGGTAAAAGCTGGAACACCCTAGCCCAGGCATGAGGCCTCCCTGTGGGGCACAGTGTCCCCTCCCTTCTGCTGGAGGGGGGCGTGGGTCACAGGGGCCATGGCTGTGTGTATGTGTGCACACGCACGCACATACGCATATCCAGGAAGTGGCTTAAAGGGCCCAGGCTCTAGTGGCCACCTGTCCTGGGAGGCACTCTGGCTATGTGATGTCCTGGACATCCTGGCCTGATGGTCCTGGGTCCCCGAGGTCAGAGAGGCAGGCCCATAGGAAACAAGTGAGGCAGACAGAGTGGCCTGCCCCAGGCCACAGCACCTCCCGTGCAGCTCCTCACACTCCTGAGGTGGGTCTCCATCTCCTGCGTGCCAGGCCCCCTGCCTTGGGCATTCCATGGCCAGACAATGGGGAGCACAGGTTGGTGTTGTTGAAGATACCCTGGGTCAGAGCCAGGGCAAGGGC
>NW_006191465.1:0-745 GCF_000334495.1 Tupaia belangeri chinensis | reverse complement strand
AAAAAAAAAAAAAACAAAAACAAAAACAAGAACCTTGGGAAGACAAATCATTATCCAAGCCGTAATCTGTTTTTTACATTTAGCATCAGAGAAGGTTGCTAATTGTTTCCCCCAAGTTGATGATTTTTTCCCCGTGCTGTGACAGAAAAGCCATTATAATGATTGGAAGTGGGATCCACAAACTGACTACCACAGAGCCTGGCTCTTGACAGCCATTTAGTCAATACAGAGAGAGTCACATTCTTTCATCAAAAGTCCAATGCATTAAATAAGTAGGCCAATTCATTAGTAAGTAAAGAGGGAAAGTTCAGGCTGGCTGCATGGCCTAGCGGGTAAGGGACTTGGGACTCACATAGGTAACCATGTGGTTCGAGTCCTGGCTCCAGGGCATTTGTGCATGTGCCCCAACTCCTGAAAGGATGGTTAAGATTACTAATCAGCTGGCCTGAAATGGAAGTGGAAGAGAAGGGATTACATGGTGACCTCAGTCCTCTTTCTCTGTCTCTTTCTTGTGAGCACAGGCGCTTTTTTTAAAAAAAGAAAGGGAATTACTATTTTTTAACGTTTCATAACTTGTAGAGGTGATATGAAATCTTCTCTTTGAATTATAAATAAAAGAAGAACTGAAATGAAAACAAACAGTAGAGACTTAAAGTCCCATATAACAAGAATAACTGCTATAAATAATTACACGAACCCACTTCCATGGGTCAGAAGTCTGGTCGCATCACCATTCAAGTGAGTC
>NW_006191464.1:0-745 GCF_000334495.1 Tupaia belangeri chinensis | reverse complement strand
CCAAATTGGTTAGGTCTCTCTGTGTTCCACGTGAAAGAATCCAACTAATCATGCTCTCACAAAAACAACAGACATATCAGCTCCTATCATAGGAAAGCCTCGGGCTTAAGGCTGGCTGTATCCATGGCTCTAACATTCTCCTGTTCCCATTTGTCTGGGCTCTGCTTTCCTCCGTGACGGCTTCAGTCTTAGGAAGACTCATGCCTCATGTCTACAATCAGCCATCGGTGATTCCAAGTGGCTTGGAGAAAAGCCATTCTTCAGAAGGCCTGTGATTGGCCTGCTTAAACCATGGCCTTGGAAGAGGAGACTCCAGCTGGCTAGTCGTAATCATATATTCATCCTGGAGTAGGGCTTTAAACTAGTCACTCAAAGCCAGCAGAATCACAGGGAATGGAAGAGACTCATCCCTGAAGTAAAATAAGATCAAGGTTCTGTTACCAAACGACACGGGAATGAGAAGAACGGAGGACCAGAGACTGACGCTCGACCCTGCTGCAGTGGTACAAGCGGGAGTGGTGTATGATGGCTGGGCTGCATGGAAGGCTCAGGCGTGGTTCCCATCCCAACCTAAACAGGCTGGGCACTGTAGCTTGCACTAATCCGCTCACGTAATCCTCACTACCTGGGAGGCTGGGACAGAACTGTGACATGGTGAGACCTGGTCAAAAATACCTCTCGGGCTGGTTCTGCAGCCTATTGTTTGGAGGTGCTAGATCCCACCTGGCTGACTGTGGTTTGAATC